>NW_013750610.1:0-1248 GCF_000517525.1 Limulus polyphemus
AAGAGTGTTACTTAACTAAACTGAACATGAAGAGTGTTACTTAACTAAACTGAACATGAAGAGTGTTACTCATCTAAACTGAAAGTGAAGAGTGTTACTTAACTAAACTGAACATGAAGAGTGCTACTCATCTAAACTGAAATTGAAGAGTGTTACTTAACTAAACTGAAAGTGAAGAGTGCTGCCCACCTAAACTGAAAGTGAAGAGTGCTTGCTATTTGGTTAAACCACTTCTGAAAACTATTGCTCACTTAGAATTGTTTAAATAACTGATAAAGTAGATCTGGACTAGTGTTGATGAATTAGAGTAAACAGTATGAACTGTATATAGTCAGTTTTATTTATAATTGTCTAAAATATTTGGAAGTGATCACTTTCTCTATGACAAACATGAAGAGATATTGTGCACATTATTATCCAGTTATTATAGATATTATTTCAAGCAGTATACTGGATATATATATAAATAAATTATCGTTATTTAAAATGGGTATTCTTTATAAAATAGAGCATTTGCCCAATCAGTCTTATGGACATATTCCCCATACTAGTTACTCTGGCAAAGTCTAGTGGTTACGGCATTCGACTCGCAAACTGCAGGTAGCGAGTTCAAATCCTGTCACCGAACATGCTTGCCCTTTCAGCCATAGGAGTGTTATAATGTGACGATCAATTCCACTTTTTGTTGATAAAGAAGTAGCCCAAAATTTGGAGATGTTGACTAGCTGCCTTCCATTTGGTATGTCTCTTCAAAAATAAAGATGGTTGTGCATATAGCCCTGGAGTAGCTTTGTGTGAAATTCAATGAACAAATAAACCCTTGCTATTTTTCTCACGTTGTAGACTCCGTAATGAGAAAAATCTAGCAGGACTTCATAAACCACGAATTTAAAGTCTCTATAAATACATTTCGGTTTCAATAATATAGGCATATGAAGGTCCTGGGGCATCAATACTTTCCCCACACAACTCAACCCTAATGTTATGTTTATAACTGAATTATAACATAAATAAAATAATGCTTCCGATTGTCTTCTGTAATATGACGGTGGAAATGCATGTGTGTGTGTAAGGGGGATCTTATGGGGATCTCTAATTGTTGACTCATGCCGGCCCTGTTAATAGTGAGGCTTGCAGGAGTTGCAATTGTACATCAAACTGGTACTTGGGTCCCTAGAGTTACAATTGTACATCAGACTGATACTTGGGTCCCTAGAGTTACAATTGTACTTGGGTCCCTAGAGTTAC
>NW_013750611.1:0-2264 GCF_000517525.1 Limulus polyphemus
AATACTAGATCGAAAAAAAGAGCGCAGTAACTTAAAACAGAAAATAACTTTGTAATTTACTTTATAAATCTTGACAACTACAATATCATGGATGTACATTTAGCTTTCTGTATCATATGTAAAGTAAGAGAACAGTTACATTAATTTTTTACTGGCTGTTAAATTCAATGACATACAAAATCTGTTCTTCATTGTTAGACTTAAAGTATGGTGAACATACAGCTTATTTTGGTTGTAAAGTATATTCTGTAATGATAAAAAGTAAACGTGATGGATTTATAAAATGTGAAAGAATTAATGTGCCTTTTCTTACAGATCATGTCTTTTATCGCAAGAAAATAATAAAAACAACAAAATTGATATATTTTGTCAAGAACTTTTATATTGTTATCACAGTTATTTTACAGATTTTAATTATTCTTTAAATCTTCAAAGGTAGGATAGATACATATTATTTTTGATAAATCTTAGATAAAGTCGTCTTTTTCTAACATGAAATTTTGTTAATAAATGTTTCAATGAGTGTGATGCTTGTCAAGTCTGTGATTTTACTTATATATATTGATGACAGCATATGAAACTATGGTGAAATATGTCACTTTTAAGTGAATGGAGAGGGGTAATGTAAGGGTCAAGATCTACTGCCCAGCATGATGGGGAAGAGGAGAAAAATTATATACTGGATAGTATATTAGTTTATTTACCTCTTGAGGATTGGTTAATAAATGTTTCAGTATATATGATACTTGTTAAGTATGTGATTTTACTTACATATATTAACGATATATTGTTAAAACATATTGGACTGTGATGAAATATCAGTCTTATATAAGAAACTATAAATGGAGACTTGTATTAGATGTTCAAACATACTTGTTAGAAACTAATTATTCATGCGGTGTAATTTATCAAAAAAAAAGACTAAGCTAGACATCTAGTTATCTGCCATTTACTCTTTAGTCTAAATAGAGTAGAATTAAATTACTTTTTGTTAGTGAATTATCAAGGTAAGATGAGCATAAGTTTTATTTTCTAAATATTTGTAGACTGACCGTGTCTGAACTTTAGACCAACTGCCAGACCCAGTTTAATCTTACTGAGTAGTGAGCGTAAATGTTGTAAAGTACAATGAACTTAGCGAAATACAGAAATTTTACACTAATTGTTTCGTTTATAAACTGTATTAAACATCTTACATACTGAACTGAAATGAACAAGTAGTAACATGAATATAACATAAAAATATAACAAAAGTTGTATGACAAGCTGTGATTCATGTATAAGATCTATGTTGTATCATGCAATATTTGAAAGCAAGAACTATTAGATTTCACTCATATCTAACAACATTGAACACTTATTTGTAGTTAACGAAAAACGAATAATCCATTTGATGATCTTTGTATAAATTCTAAGTGAAAATATAATGTATCATACGTTACCGTAACATTGTTTCAAAATCTAAGTGAGAAAACGTCTGTAAAATGTAAAATAGACGAAAAATCACATTTTCTGAATCTGAAACTTCAAAATATGTTTATCAATCTTAGTGGCCTGTCAAAAATTACTTAACATTTCATGGGATCGGGATCTTGTTAATATTTTAAAAAGTAACAAAATTAGACTTTAAAGACCAGGATTTATGTTCTAATATAATCAAACATATCAGAATTATAATTTATAATTATGAACACATATGTAAAATAGTTTACTGATTTTTGAATTCAATTTAGTTTAACAAAATTGAACGTTTTTACTGTACTAAATACAAGAATAACACACAATCATTTTCGGTTACAAACTATGTTCATTTATGAAGAATGTATATTGGTGAATTAATAAGATTAAATGTTATAGATACAGAAAGATAAGTTCTGATTTGTCAACGAATATTTAAACTAATATATGTTTGAATCACTATATAGTGTACTATCTTCTTCTTAGTTCCTGTCGTTCCTAGTGGAACATAGGGCTACAACAACACTTCGCCGACGGAAGTGTTGTTGCATAGTGTACTATAATAAAGTAGAATTATGACCAACTGTTTTGAATTTGTGTAGAGTTTGAGAAATTTAAGTTAAAACATTTTCAATATAATGTAAACATACTCTATATTTCAAATGTCTTGTTCAACTTTTGTTTCCACAATATGCTTTAATCATTTAGTCAGCTATCACGCGTCAACGGCTTTAGGGGTTAGATATTTTTCCATGTCATCAGATTTGATGATTCAGACTGAAATTACCAATAGGGTTAAAAGAGTT
>NW_013750612.1:0-1247 GCF_000517525.1 Limulus polyphemus
TTGAACGTTAGGGGCTATCTTGGTCCACAAATAGGCTACATCATTCTCAACAACAAAGATTCACTGGACGTTAGGGGCTATCTTGGTCCACAAATAGGCTACATCATTCTCTACAACAAAGATTCACTGGATGTTAAGGACTATATTGGTCAACAAAGATCCCACATCAATCTCTACTAGAAAGATTCACTATCTTTTGGTAGATATTTATACATTATTCTCAATCTCGAAGTAATATTATTTAGAACTATATAACAACTGATGTCTACTTTGTTTCTGAGAAATATTATATATATATAACTTCATAACAACTGACACCTGCTGTCTGTTTATAGAGTAGTATTATACAAAACTATGTAACAACTGATGTCTGCTGTCTGTTTATAGAGTAGTTTTATATAGAACTATGTAACAACCGACGTCTGCTCTTTTTTTGCTTATGCTCCAAGCTTGAAACTATTACGTCGTCAAGAAATTATTGTCGCGTTTTGAAACACTTTCATTAACCATCCCCCCCAAAACGTATATCACGTATAATAGTTAAACGAACCGCCTAAACGTCACGTTAGTGTAGCCTATATATTATGTAAAGTTTAGTATACTCTAATCCCTTATACTTATAGTGATGACACACGACGAAACACACATTCGGCATGTAATGCTGTTTAAATACAAGAAGGGAAACAATGCCTCTGTAGCCACAAAGAAGTTTATGGAAATGTTCTGAACGTTCGTAAGTGTCAACGATGGTTCAGCAAATTTCGTTCAGGTGATTTTAGCCTTAAAAACTGTAATGTCAGGGGCCGATATGTTGGAATTGATATTGATGCTCTGAAGACGCTTGTTGAGTTTAACCCAAGGCAACACACTTGTGAAATGGTCCTGAAATTGCATGTCTCTCATTAAACAATATGGGGAACTTCATAAAGAAGGTGTTTGGTTGCCTCACGAACTCTCCGATGATCATTGTTTCCAACGTGTGAACGTTGCTTCGTCTCTTCTGGCGCTTAATGCGCATGAACCATTTTTGGAGAGAACCGTCACCATTGATGAAAAATGAATTCTCTATGCGAATATTAAACACAGTGGCTCAGTCCTAGACAAAAACCACATCCGCAGAAAGTGATGCTTTGCATTTGGTGGGACATCAAAGGAGTTATTCATTTCGAACTTCTCAATCCACGGCGAACTGTCAATGCAGAGATCTATAGTGAGCAACTGGAACGTTTAAATCAAGCCCTTCATTA
>NW_013750613.1:0-1244 GCF_000517525.1 Limulus polyphemus
AATATTACTACACACACACACACACATTGCAAAGTGTGCACACACAAAAAATGGGGAAGGTAACTTTTTATTTAACTTGCGTTTCACTTCATGTGCCATGACTAGAACATATTATTCAGCCTTTACTGTGTTTTATGTAAAATATAATAAAATACTAGTAACTTAATTTTGATGGAGTTCAATTTCTGTTAAAATCAACAAGTTAGATTCTTGAAAATTACAATTTGTTCTTTGAAAAGTCTGGAATTTTGTTTCCATTAACCTGTGTGAACCATGAATAAACTTTAGTATTTTCAGCTATTCACTAGCCTCAGTTTTAATGCCTTTACATTCTTTCTGTATTGACCAGCATGATTAGCACTTTACTTGACCACAATGTTCTGCCTGTTCATTTTTTTAAAATTAATTTATGGTAAGTACACTACACCACTATGAGATATGCCTCCAATAAAGCATGGTAGTATGACAAATTAATAAGAAAGGCTTCTTTATAACAAAAAATAAAAATCTTGAACACCTTTTTGAATATGCAACCATATATGTACTACACAACTACTTAGTTATATTGTAGTTATGTAGATATCAATTTTTACTTCTTAGGAGTTCTGACACTCAACGAACATCATGGCAGAATCATTACTAGATATGAATGATAAAGATTTAGGAACTACTGCTCCAATTTACAGCCAGTTGACTTCTGAAATGAAACTGACAGAAGCACGCAGGTATAAAGAGGTAGGCAAAACATTTTATGAATATATAATCATAAAACTTCTTGACCTGAACATATCCCTAGAGCAAATTTCCATATTGAAATTTACTTCGAAGATGCAAAGTATTAGTAGGTACACACGATTCTGTATAACAAGTATTTCCAAAAGTAATTATAGTTATTCTTGCAAGATTACAGTTACACAGCAGAATCTTACATTATAAACACAGTCTCAGAAAAAATACTGAAATAATGAAAAGTTATGTAAAGTTTTATCATATTAACTCTTTGAGCATGGGCTTGGTCCCTGGGACCGACCTTGTAACCATTTTGTGCTTGTCATAGTTTTCATGCTATAACTTTTATATTAGTAAGCAAATGTTAACAAAATTTGGTACATTATCAGTAAACATTACAATGCTTTCATTTGCAAAAAACTTTTTTTTTATTAAGTCTTAAGGTTTGTAAAACAATGTTTTTTCCTGTCTTTTTTTTATTTTTCACATGTTGCCTATCTATTATGCAAAGTGAT
>NW_013750614.1:0-1244 GCF_000517525.1 Limulus polyphemus
TCCCAGCCTTGAATATAACTATAATACATTAGTTTTATTACTTTTACTTTCTCCCAGCCTTGAATATAACTATAATACATTAGTTTTATTACTTTTACTTCTTCCCAGCCTTGAATATAACCATAATACATTAGTTTTATTACTTTTACTTCTTCCCATACTCACAGGTCATCATTTATCTCACTTTTCTTTTCTACCGAAAAGTTAGAGCATTAGAACATTGTAATCCACCCTTAAACTTAATATTGCATAACCCCTTTATTAATTACTTTCAGTCAAACTGGCCAAAAAGAGAGTCTGAGATTTCCAACACAAATTAATTGACAAATTTGATTTGAATTACAAAGTGCTGCCAAGTACCATCTTGTCCCACTGACCATGATGCGCATGTGTGTGTGTGTGTGTGTGACGTAAACAAACATAAAGTGTCATTTACTTAGAATAGGTTTAAGATAACGCTAATTAAGCATGTGATCTTTCTGTCCCTAACTTTTAGTGCTTTGGCCGAGTCTATAGGTTAGTTCACTTTCATCCCGTTATCTTTCAAATTAGGAAAAACAGGATTAGAATTTGCCCAAAATAGTAGAAGTGTGGGATTTGGACAAGGGATAGTTAGCAAAGGACCTAGATTCTTAGTGTTTACTAATTAACAGTAATTTGACTTCTTTAAAACAGCTTTATCTGTACTAAGTACTTTCCCTGTTTCCAGGTGATACGTGCTCAAACAAAACTAAAAGTATCTAATGTATCAGATATCATTAAAAGAAACTAGTGAACATTGGTGTTGTTAAATGGATTTTTTAATTTGAGTAAATGTGTCGTCATCTAGCCCCTTACCAAAATTATCTCAATAGATTGTTAATTCATAACTGGAAAAACTTAGATTCACGATATTATCTTCCAAATAACCTACTGATTTTTGACAATGCTGTCTTTCAAATTATCTACACATTTTTGTAGATACTGTCGTCCAAAGTATCTACCCATTATTGCCGGTACTGTCGTCCAAAGTATCTACCCATTCTTACAAACAACACTGTCGTTCAAAGTATCTACCCATTCTTGCCGGTACTGTCATCCAAAGTATCTACCATTCTTACAAACAACACTGTCGTTCAAAGTATCTACCCATTATTGCCGGTACTGTCGTCCAAAGTATCTACCTATTCTTGCAAACAACACTGTCGTTCAAAGTATCTACCCATTATTGCCGGTACTGTCGTCCAAAGTATCTACCCATTCTT
>NW_013750615.1:0-1248 GCF_000517525.1 Limulus polyphemus
TTGCTATAACAGCGAACACTAGGGCATTCTTGCTATAACAGTGAAACACTATGGTATTCTTATTTTAAAAAGCGAATCTCTGGGGCATTCTTATTACAACAGAGAATATATAGGGCATTCTAATTACAACAGCGAAACATTAGGGCATTCTTATTATAACGGCGTCCTACTCGAGCATTCATATTATAACGACATAAGAAAGTCTTATGATAAGAACATACCATTAGATCATTCTTATTGTACAAACAAACCAGTGGGGCATTCGTTTTATAGTAGGAAACCGCTCGAGCGTTTATTAAATTTGTTAAACCATACATTTTTCTTCATACATCGCTTACAACTCCCGAGTTACAGATATAAATAAATTAATTTTTAAAAAATAATAATAAAACGAGGTAATGTTTCTGCTGAAAATAAGTTTTTGTTGTTTTCATTTTGGTAAAACTTGAAATTAAAGAGAACTCCGTGGCGATAAATCACCACAGTCTATCTTATTACAATACAAATTCCAGGAAGTCTTAGGCTTTCGATTTTGAGACGGACACGATCGATGAAGAACGTGTGACAAAACCAAAACCATGTTCCATCTCTCATCGCACAGCTGCACTGGTTATCAAACACTTCTGGTGCTGACGAAACCCCGCCATACAAATACTGTGTATAGGGGTTTTATAATGTACAAAGAACTAACTTGTTTTTGTATACACACGGGCGTATTAGGTAAGATAAAAAAAACACGTTTGTTTGGCTTTTTAAGAGCAAAGCCACACTGGGCTACCTGCTGTGTCCACCGCGGAGAATCGAACCCTGGATTTAAGTCCTAAGACTTACCGTTGTCCCACCAGGGAAACGGATGAAAAAGTTGTTGTTTTGTAATTAAGCACAAAGCTACACAATGGGCTATCTGTGCTCCGCCAACCACGGGTATCGAAACCCGGATTCTAGCGTTGTAAGTCCGCCAGAGTACAGGTAGTTCATTGTGTAGCTTTGTGCTTAACTACAAACAAACAATAGTGAAATCTAATTGTCACTCTTATAGCGCACCCATCGGCTTCAAAGTAGAGAACATGTTTTTTTTTTTGTAACGGATTGCGAACCATGAATACTCAGAACCATAATCCTGGTAAGTTACCTACTGTTTCAGGCCTCTATATTAAATCCCGCATCCCTTAAATATAGCGAAGTTTGGAGTTAAATGGGTATGATTTCATTAAGATAATACTCCTTACACATGCGTTATAATGTCAC
>NW_013750616.1:0-682 GCF_000517525.1 Limulus polyphemus
ACCAGTTTTTATGTATGATGCGAGATAGTAAATTCTACTTTTATTTTGTTATGGTTAAGTTTACCGTTCATTTATTATTCCTTCTATCGTTTAATTCAAATATGAAGTTTTAGTTATATTAAAGTGCTAACTCACCTTCTAACTAAAACACGTTGAATTTCACGAGCTTCCCCTAGCGATGACATACAGATGTTAATGTTGTGAAAGATTATGTAAATTTGTTGGTCAGGCAGATGTAGCTACGTGATCTAACGGCGAAATAAAAACCCTGCCTTAAGTTTAAACGAGTTAATTCACGAGATATAGTTAAAACTTATTATTGCTGATCGTTACTCGATATTGTTATTAATCTTGAAGTTGTATAAGTTCACAATATTACGTTTTTTTTAATTAGGTTTTCTCTTCTTCTTTAACTTTTTCTGATTCCTAAAATAATTATTAATATTGGTATATTTATGTGGTATTGCATCAAGTCCTGGCCAAACACGTATTTATTAATTGTGCCTTTGGTGTGTGACAAATTTTACAACTGTTTGAAAGTTTAATTTTGAATTTCTGTGGTTGTAAAAGTTTAATTAATTCGTTTCCTTCTTTTTTTCGACCTTGGTTGTTTATTAATATTGTTGTGAAGTCCTGGTTAGGCATTTGTTTATTAACTGTGTTGAATTTATTTCTAAGTGTT
>NW_013750617.1:0-1247 GCF_000517525.1 Limulus polyphemus
CTGCCCCTCCTTAGTATAGTTTGTCCTGAACAATAGCCACTTACAATAAACCAATAACAATTAATCATAACTTAATTAAATGTACATAATTACAAACACAAAATTACAATTCAACAAAGTCTCTTAATTTTACAGGACGTATCTTCTTCAGTACTGGTCTCCATCTCGTTGGCTTCTGCTTCATATGGGGTTCATCTGCTTCATCAGGAAATGTCCTATCATCGATAACAGTCACATCAGTGGTAGTAACTTCATCAAGAGCTTCACCGTTTCCCTTCTCAAAACTGAGAAGAGTTTCTTCTTCGACGGTGGCTTCTTCAGGTGGCACGTCTTCAGCAGCATCATTTGTTCTGTTTTCCACTTCGTCCCAACTGAAATTTCGTGGACCGTGATAACGCCAAAGCCTGTTGGCATGCACCACTTTTGGCTTACCTCGCCGACCACATTTTACCCGGAAAGTCACGTCTGAGAGACGATCCACTATGTCATATGGGCCTCCCCATGGAGAAGACAACTTAGGAGACTTCCCTTTGGTCTTCCTGGGATTATACAACCACACCTTGTCTCCTGGTCCAAAGTTGACTTCAGTAGATCTCTTATCATAAGTTAACTTCATCGAATCAGCAGACGTTTTCAAGTTTGAACGCACTTGATGGTGGATATCATCCATCCTTTCCGATAACACTTCCACAAACTCTGACAGATTCTCATGCAACTCTTCATAAGGTGGGCATCACTTATGCTTGGGTCCCCTTTTTGCACTACATGTACTGCATGTCCGTCACCATTTTTCCACACCTCGCCTCATACCTATCCAGTAAAATCTTTGTCGTAGGTGACTCAATGTCTTTTTAATTCCGAGATGTCCTCCTGTTAAAGTATCATGGGATTGACGCAGCACAACTTCCCGTAACTTCCTCGGTATAACTGTTTGCCAAGTCGTCACTTTCCAATCTGTAGTTTCACATCTCCGGACAAGAATACCATTTTCAAGCTTCAACTGGTCCCATTGTGCCCAATGGTGCTTTGTCACAGGGCTTAGACCAGACACCTTCTCCCAAGCAGGGCGCACAACACTTGCTTTTAGAAAATCAATTATAGGCTTCAAATCTTGGTCTTTCTCCTGTTCTGCTTTGATATCTATATTTGGTTCCACTTCTTCATCATCAACTTTTTCAGTCGGCTTGACTTCAGCTTGATGGCACCTAATTAGTTCAACCTCTCTTTTAACAGTTATCGAAACTTGG
>NW_013750618.1:0-1504 GCF_000517525.1 Limulus polyphemus
TGCTATTCGGCCCCTGTTTATCGTTTAATCATATTTTACTTTGGCCAAACTGGAAAACGAAACCGTGACCTAAGAAACCAGTCGCGTGAGAGTTCTGAGAACTTTCTTCAAATGTTAATTCAGATATTTATTTAAAATCATATTATCAACTAAGGGTATGTTGAACACAGTAGGAATTAAAATATAAATTAAGCAAATATTCTGAAGTACGTTACCTGGTAATATAGTTTCGGCACCCAGAATACAGTATAGGTAGGAAACTAATTAAAGAGCATAAATAGTTGGCTATCCATGACATATGCCCCCCAGTGACACAGTCTGCGGCCTTATATCACTAGAAACCGGGTTTCGATATCTGTGGTGGGCAGAGCACAGATAGCCCTTTGTGTAGCTTTGTGCTTCATAACATACAACAAGAGTTTTGACATATAACATCATATATATTACTGTTTTTCTAAGTATGTTAAAACTATAAAGTACCAGCATTATTCGTTTAAAAATGTTAGCAAAATGAACGTTCGACCCTTTGATATCAATCGGTGGACGTTTCCTGATTCATTTGTCAATCGGTAAAGTACTAACGTTTGTAAACTTCACTCCTTAATTAACTTTTCACCTGAGACAAAGAGTCAAAAAGAAGAACAAATATGAAAAATATAGCTGAGTTTATTGTGAACTTATCTCTGCAGCTTCATTGCTTCATTTTATAGGAAAATTAGGTCGTCTGATTGGACGTCGCTGTAGCATGATTATTTTGTTTTTTATGTACGACGTATATTTATATTTGTATTTGATTCTTATAACTGATAAAAACAATTCCAACAGAGCTACTAAATTTATAGATATAAATAATTATAAAGTACAATGGAAATACAAACTCACAGTACACTCATTTTTGTTCTCCATTTCTTGCATCACCATCTCTAGCATTGTTGGGTATTACCAACACCTTTGATATTCCCATATGGCAGCAACACCTTCGTTGTTCTTACGTGAAGGTGAAACTATTTTACACTCCTTCCAAAGAACAACTATCTCTGTTTTCTTTTCAAAACTCACCATCTTTATTCTCTCCATCCTATCATCATTTTTCACACGCTCTAGCACAACCATTTCTGTTTCCCTTCTTGGATACCACTACTTCTGTTTCAAATCTATAGTTATATTGTTTTTGAGTTTCTTTTACATTTCAGAACGAGAGACATTATAAACTAACAGTATATGTGATTGTTATAGAACCTCGATTGCGTAGTAAATAAAGACCATTTGTTACAAAATATAGAATATGAGAACGTCTTTTGTTCCCACTTTTACAACTACTGTTGTAGCATATTTTATTTCAGGAGCTTCCTGAACTACTATCTCCATGTTACTACCAAATCAGTTCCAGAATTTAGCTTGCCAATTCAACAACATTGCCCAATTGGTAAATTGCCAGACTATGATGGGGTTCCATAGTAAGTATACCAGGCTCAATTCGAAATAAATTCCACTGTGAGTAATA
>NW_013750619.1:0-1247 GCF_000517525.1 Limulus polyphemus
GGGTCGCGGGTTCGAATCCTGTCACACCAAACATGCTCGCCCTTTCAGCCGTGGGGGCGTTATAATGTGATGGTGAATCCCACTATTCGTTGGTAAAAGAGTAGCCCAAGAGTTGGCGGTGGGTGGTGATGACTAGCTGCCTTCCCTCTAGTTTTAAACTGCTAAATTAGGGACGACTAGCGCAGATAGCCCTCGTGTAGCTTTGCGCGAAATTCAAAACAAACAAACAAACAATCCTGATAATGATGATATTGTATGGTATGCAGTTGAGCATGTAGCTGTTATTGTTAAAGACCTTTACAAGGATCACGAGTATATATTTTGAATAAGTAATAGTATTATGCATGTTCGTAACCTGGACTCGTTCTTCTCATGACTATTGTTATTGTAATTTATAGACATATAGCATGTCACTGGCACTATTCCACAGTTCAAGCTATTAATATTATTTGTATTTATAATATTATTTATATTTATGCTTTTATTTATGGTTCTAAGTTATCAGTTTGATTTTTGTTTCTTTCTTGTGTGTGTGGTCTAAAGATATAACCAAATGTAATTTTATGTTTATTCTTGATAAATGAATGTTTCGTTCTATGTAATTAAAAATATTTTTAAAAATGTATACCTAATTTATACTTGAAACCATTGGTACTTGGAGAAACACCATAATTACAGAATTGAGGAAAAAACAAAACAATTGTATGTTTCACAAGTACATCTTTTATTTGCGACCATAGTTTTGCCAGTAAAGGCATCATAAGGTACAGACTGAAATGTTTTGTAACAGGTTTTTATATGTTTAAACAAAATGACCTTGACATTCACCTAGAGACAAGTGAGGTAAGAAGTGAGAAGGAGCTTAAGTTAGTTTGATCATTTAGAAGTTTTTTGGATTTGTTATTAGACTTCTATTTATATCTAAAGTTTCCAGACTATCTAGTTTCTACCTTTTTTACAGATATGTAAAATTTTGCATTTTTTTCTAGATCAAATTGGTATTTAGTTTCAATAACGTGAGTTGCAAAGTGGAATCCATTTTCCTTAATTTCTTTCTTCTAGAATATTCTTTAATTCTTGTTTGTATGGAACAAACTGGTAAACACTACTGTTGCTGTACTTTTCGATTCTGTCTTTGTTGTTGCACAACATTTTTCTTCAGATGTTTTTACAGTAGAAGGTCAGTGTGTAGATTTCTTTGTTCAGTGTGTTATATATACACTAGTGTATAGCCAGTTAAAATGATG
>NW_013750620.1:0-1245 GCF_000517525.1 Limulus polyphemus
TTCTGGACCGTGATAACGCCAAAGCCTGTTGGCATGCACCACTTTTGGTTTACCTCGCTGACCACATTTTATCCAGAAATTCACGTCTGAGAGACGATCCACTATGTCATATGGGCCTTCCCATGGAGAAGACAACTTAGGAGACTTCCCTTTGGTCTTCCTTGGATTATACAACCACACCTTGTCTCCTGGTTCAAAGCTGACTTCAGTAGATCTCTTATCATAAGTTAACTTCATCGAATCAGCAGACGTCTTCAAGTTTGAACGCACTTGATGGTGAATATCATCCATCCTTTCTGATAACACTTTCACAAACTCTGACATATTCTCAGGCAACTCTTCATATGTTGGGCATCCCTTATGCTTGGGTCCCCTTTTTGCACTACATGTTCTGCATGTCCGGCACCATTCTTCCACATCTCGTCTCATACCTATCCAATAAAATCTTTGTCGTATGTGACTCAATGTCTTCTTGATTCCGAGATGTCCTCCTGTTAAACTATCATGGGATTGACGCAACACAACTTCCCGTAACTTCCTCGGTACAACTGTTTGCCAAGTCGTCACTTTCCCATCTGTAGTTTCTTATCTCTAGACAAGAATACCATTTTCAAGCTTCAACTGCTCCCATTGCGCCCAATAGTGCTTTATCACAGGACTTAGACTAGACACCTTCTCCTAAGCAGGGTGCACAACACTTGCTTTTAGAAAATCAATTATTGGCTTCAAATCTTGGTCTTTCTCCTGTTCTGCCTTGATATCTATACTTGGTTCCACTTCACCATCACCAACTCTTTCAGTGGGCTTGACTTCAACTTGAAGGCACCTGGTTAGTTCTACCTCTCTCTTAACAGTTACTGGAACTTGGCCTTTGTTGTTCCCAAACATCATTTTATCAAAATCAATTACAAACTTCCTTGGTAGTAGATAGTCCAATCCTAATATGCATTCGTCTTCCATGTCAGCCAAGTATACTTTCTGTTTGTCCTTTATGCCCATGAGCTCAATAGTTACCCACACTGGTCCCCACAATCTGGTAGAATGTCCTGTCACACCATAAAGCTTCTGGTACTCCTTCGTGATTTAACACCTTGATGCTCACAAGGGTTTGCTGAGACGCAGAGTCTATGAACAAGTTGCACCTTTGGCCATCCAGCTTTCCTGTCACATAGACACTGTGTGTGCTTGGCATTTTACACCTAGCTGTTGGTACTTTCATGATGGGGGTTGGTGGGTGTCGCTCAA
>NW_013750621.1:0-1245 GCF_000517525.1 Limulus polyphemus
CGCAAATTCGGCTGCGCTGGCGAGTGATTCAGATTCTAGATATTGCAAGGAGTCTAAATCTCCGTTCAAAATTTAAAAAATAAAGAAAAGAGTGCCGGAAAGTTTTGTTTGGGAATCAACCCACGAAACATATCTCCTTGACTCGCGGACTGGGTGATAAGACATGATTTGGCAAATCTCGGTATTCCTTAGAAACGAGTGCTCCAGGAGTTGACAGTGGTGTTACTTCTCTGTAATCCAAGAGTTTCAAACTTTCCAATCCAGGTGGGTAGCCAGGCAAATTTTCTAATCGGGTGAGTTTCTGTTTTATTGTATTTCAACAAAAACCTAGTTGTTCCAAAATATCTTAGGATCAACAGTTTATGAATAAATTTAAAATAAATTTAACCTCTCACAGTCCACCAATGGAGTAGGGCACCTCATTTTGGGAATTTGTGCTCTTGTCGATTAGTTCAAAATTGGGGACGCCTATGCACGGCTATCTTTGTCTAGTTTGACGTGAAAAATGGTATCTTGAACGAAAGAAAAGAAAAGTGTCTGCACCAGAAAAAACACAGGTGTATATATAATAACGAAAAATGTATTTGTAGTGATAAAGATTATATTTATAATAAAAAAATAAGAAAAAATTATCTGAAATATTGAACAACTCATTGTAATGCGAGAAAATCTATGTATATAAGAAATCTGCCTGCAAACAAGAACCGGAAAGCATTACATGTAACTATCAGTAAAAAAACTATATAAGTCAAAGAATTATAAATGCAATAACCAAACAAAACTTGAGTGATCCGTTATAAAAATAGAATGCTGTTTTTTGTGTGTTTTTTGCATTGAAATGTGTATGCATAAACACTAGAATAGCTATGTATTCATTATAACACGCACAAAGTTTACGTTCATTGTTAAATAGTTTACTTGTTTGTAGTTAAGCACAAAGCTACACAATGGGTTATCTGTGCTCTGCCTACCACTGGTATCGAAATCCGGTTTCTAGCGGTGTAAGACCGCAGGCATGCCGCTATGACGCTGGGGGGTGGGGTAGTTAAGATAAATACTGTTAAAAAGTTGAAACGCTTAATCTCATGCTTTTGATAACTTTTATTAAAACCATTAGACAACAGCAACATTAATTAATTATTAAGGGATGTTACTAATATTGTTTGAACATGTTATTTCTTTCATTATAAATTAGTTTTTTAAACGATATATGTTTTATATATATATAATCACATACTGGAAAAT
>NW_013750622.1:0-1249 GCF_000517525.1 Limulus polyphemus
GTCCATCATGGTAGAGGAAAGGTAACAGGAGCTGACAAGGGAACATGAGCAAGGTTCCATTTATCATGACGAGCCCACTGAAGGGATCACATATGCATATGACTGAGTGGGAACAGTGACATCATTGAAGACAGCATCCCCAAAAGAGATAGAACCTCATGAGCAGAAAATGAGGGAGCTGAAAGGGCATGGTAAACTAACAGATCCATGGAACGAAGGAGAAGGTTGGGACCAACTGAGATGAGTGTCAAAAAAGACACCCAAGTGGACGAGATATTGGGTAGGTCAGAGGAAGGACTTCTCCAATTTGATTAACCAGCCCACTCAAGCAGCCACTAGAAGGAGCTGATGAGTAGGCTGGCTGACTCCAGTTCAGAAAGAGCCAGAAGAAGCCAATCATCCATATAATGGTGGAATCACAACCCCAGAGCATGAAGATTGTGAGTAAAAGCTCTGATCACCTGACAGAAAACATAAGGGGTGGAAGCATCCTTGAAGGATAGGGTGTGAAATTAAAAAAACACACCATGATGAGCAAACCAGAGGTACAGTTGAGACTGGAGATAAGCATTGACAAAGTCCATCTTGGTCATCCATAAGCTATGTGAAAATGGCTAACGTAGGAACAGAAATGACTCCGTGGTAAAACGGGGCAGCTGAACGAAGCGGTTGAAATGGGACAAATCGATAAAAGGCCTCCAGTTCCTGGTTTTTTTTGGAACCACAAAGAGACTGGAATAAACACCTGGAGAAGGATGTAGAACAGGTTCGATGGCCTGCTGAGATAGTAGTTCCTGAACCGCCTCCAACAGATGCTGGCTGGTCCTAGGATCCCAAGGTGGAGAGAAGGAAACAGGTATAGGAGACATGGGAGGTGGGGAAAAAAACAGGATTACGAATCCTTCTGATAAAACTTGAAGAACCCTATGATCCTTGACGAAAGAATGGCAGTGATGAAAAAAATCAGCAAGCTAAGCTCCCACCAGACCAGAACCCACCAGGTAGTTACTGATACTCTTCGCGAAGTGATGTGCCTTGTCAAAGAAAACGACGAGACGAGGCACCCCAAGAAGAAGGGACAGGTAAGGGTTAGGAAGGAAAAAAACAGGAAACAGTAACAGGTGCCTTACTGGGCTCTGACCGAGACAAACAGGGAACAAGGTTGGAAAGAGTAGACTGCTGTTGTACTGATGCAACACGTGATTCCAAAGACTCAGGGATCATGTCAAAGACATATTGCCACAGAAAT
>NW_013750623.1:0-1246 GCF_000517525.1 Limulus polyphemus
TTATTCCTCCAACTTTGCTGTGTGTCACTACACTTTAGTCGCATGTACTTCAGTTATTTTAACTAACCTTACAGGAACTCTTTCTTTCAAACACTCCTGTTGGGATGCTCTGTTGATTATGTTAGGCATAAGTGTAGAGTCATCTGAGAGGTTTGAATTATTATTATCCTGTTTTAAAGGCTTATTCACTAACTTATTCTGCCTTATCTTACTATTACTCACCTTATATTTATGACTTTTCCAATTTTAGTGCTCTTCTGTACAGTCCTATTCCTTGGCTGTCTTTTAGAACTTTCTTTAGGACACTTCTTATTCTTACTCCTCCAACTTTGTCGTGTGTCACTACACTTTAGTAAGAAGTCAGTGCTTTCGTATTTTGATGATTGATCCTCAGCCTCACTAATGCTAGCATTAGGCATTTGACTATTAGTCAGTGGGAAGGTATCATGTATCTCAACTGTTGCACATAAGTTTGAAGGTTCAAGCCCTTCAAAACTTAAGACCTCTGTTTCTATGAGTGTCATAAGTTCTTAAGAAATTTTGCCCTATAATACCATTTGTATCTAAGTCTATCTGCTTACAGATGTAAAATGAGTGTTCTAACTTTAAGTTTCCTACTCTCGTTTGCATCTTATATCTACCTAACATGTTAACGGGATGTCCTGTTATAGAAGTTAAAATACTTCTAGAAACTTCTTTCCAGGCATTATCTAACAATGTCAGAGTTCTGCCTACTAATTCTGAACTTAGTAGCGATTATCGAGCGCCTGTATCAACCAATAACTGACATGTTATACCTTCTATTTCTACTTTAACTATTGGCGATACTTCATTAACACTATGAATATTCAATCGTTTATCCCAAACTGCCAGAACTACCTCTACTTTTGCTCTGTAATCCCAATAGGGATTATGTTTTTGAACTTGTAGCGAAGGTAGGGCTACCATTATTATTGGGAGGCCTTCCTCTGTAAGCTCCAGCCTTTGGGGCTTTTCCGTTTTCAGCTTTCCATGGGCATCAGCAATCTCATACCATGTGGCCTTTAATGCCACAGTTAAAGCACATTGTCTGCTCATTTCTTTTCTGCTTTTGAAAGCAGTTTCTTGCCTTGTGTTCAACTTTACCACAGTTAAAGCACTGGAAGCCAATGGGCTTACTCTGTGTATTAGACAGATTAGCCTTTCTAGACTTGTTAACTGCATTTATAGCAGAATGTTTACACTTATAGATCTGCTTTTCTCTTAA
>NW_013750624.1:0-1251 GCF_000517525.1 Limulus polyphemus
CAAGTAGTTAAGGAAGTCTTCCTGTGAAGAAACCTTCTGAACCTTCATTCTCCCGAAGAAGAGCAGTTAAATACTGGAAAGCGCTTGAGTTTTGGGTCTCTTTTTTTTTTTTTTGGTGTTGTTTTTTGAAATTCATTAAATCAAGAGAAGATTGTTATTTCTGTTTTAGCAAAAAAAAAAACTAAACAGTGGGTTATTTTTCGTCTCTTTCACTGCAGGAAATCGAATTCAGGATTTTAGCGTTGTAAGCCCGTAAACTTACCGCTGATCGAACTGGTAACATTTTCTGTGTAGTATAATATAAGCGTAAAAAAAAAAAAAAAAAAAAAAAAGCAATCTGCCCATAAACTTCCCGAAAATTTGGGCTAGCGCACATAGTCCTCGTGTAGCGTTGCGTTAAATTCAGCTAACAAACCCATCGGTGGATTTAAAATCCTTAAAAAAAAAAAAAAAGAATAGTCGTGTGCTAGAAAATCGGAGGGAAATGTTCATTTTTCACTCTCAGGATTTACTAATGACAAAATAATTGACGCATGTATAGGAGCTGAAATATTGACGTAATTTCGAGTTAAATTTTCTTTTTAATTTTATTGTTTAGGAAAACTCACTACAGAACTTTAATACAGAGTTGAACTTCCTTTTTTTTTAATCATAGATTCTCTGATTATATTAAAATCAGAAGAAAAAATCCTATGGATGAAATAAACGTCAATTTTACTGCGAGACAAGAAAAGTTAATTAAAACGTACAGGGACCTTAAAAAGTAAACACGAAAAAAAAAGTTTTAAAAATATTTCTTGAAATGAGTCGCCACTAACGACAAGGATGAATAATATATTAACATGTTAGAAGTATGTTTCCAGTTAGTGTCAACAGGACAGTACTTAATTGTCAGTTATGTTTACAGTGTCAGGGAGACTGACACAGCTTCCTTTCTTCGCATATATGTAAGATTAGGGTAACTTCAGTTTGTTTGTTTTTGAATTTCGCGCAAAGCTACACGAGGGCTATTTGCGCTAGCCGTTCCTAATTTAGCAGTGTAAGACTAGAGGGAAGGCAGCTAGTCAACTCTTGAGCTACTCTTTTACCAACGAATAATGGGGATTGACCGTCACATTATAACGCCCTCACGGCATGTTTGGTGTGACGAGGATTCTAACCCGCGACCCTCAGAGTCCGAGTCGAGTGCCGTAACCACCTGGCCATGCCGGGCCTAGGTAAGTTTAGTTAAAAATAACAACTAATTTTTGT
>NW_013750625.1:0-1246 GCF_000517525.1 Limulus polyphemus
AAGAACAGCCAATATTAATTTGAGACACTATCTTATTATTCTAATTATTCTTCACAATAATTAAATTCTTTCTTGTCTTTATTATCTGCATCTGACCTCTAGGATGCTAAAGTTCCAGGTTTGTTCTACCATACCGAGTACTGTATTTTGACCACGTGATCTTTTCTCCCTTAGAGAAAATAAAAACCAGTTGCACTGAGGAATAATCGTTCTAACACATCCTGTGTTGCTCTTTGAACTAACTCCTTCATCGATCGTCGAGCTCATTCTGACGACCATGATTACACACTACTGACCAACAGCGTAGAGAAAAAAAATCAGCTGTACTGAGGATTAAATGCACTTCGATTCCCCGTGTTGCTCTTATAACTCATTTTTTATCGTCATTCTGATGACCATGATTACGTAGAATTTCCCGACACCGCAGTTCCATTGTCAATCCATTGTCAACATGCTTTAGCGAAGGACAGATGATCGAATTTAGACTACACACCTTGAAAACCTCTCCTAAGGTTCTCCACGGTACATTTGAACAGACAAAAAAAAGTGCATTAGAATGAAATGATGGGAGTTGTGTTCGAGGGGTAAACTGCTACGAGTCTGAATGTTTCAACCAACTTTCTCATAATACGGTCTGGCAAGGCTTGCTGGTTAGGGCACTCGACTCGCAATCTGTGGGTCGTGGGTTCGAATCCCGTAATGGAACATGTTCGCCCCCTTCAGCAGTAGGAGCATTATAATGTGACAATCAACCCTACTTTTCGTTGGTAACGAGTAGCCCGAAAGGTGGCGGTGGATGCTGTTGATTTGCTGCCGTTTCTCCAGTCTATCACTTTAAAATTAGGGACGACTAAGTGGAAATCCCTCGTGTAGTTTTGCGCGAAATTCTATAAAGAAACCAATATTCACCTGTAAACAGTCGTTTATTCTGGGGTGTGGCTAAAATGATATGAGCGTTCTTCAACTTCAAAATCTTATTTATTGTCTTGTTAACGGCATCAGAAAATATACCCAACTTCATTGTAATGGCTATTGGGGTCGTAAGGCTCTATTTCGAAACCATAGTTTTCACCTGGCTTACGATGTGATTACGGGGTTCGTTACCAGCCTAACCACTGCTTTTCAATTGTTTTTCTGTCTTCATGAAGAACTTTGAAATTCCCCTTCTTCAAAAGCAGGCCCGGCATGGCCAGGTGGTTAGGGCGCTCGACTCGCAATCTCCGGGTCGCGGGTTCGAATCTCCGTC
>NW_013750626.1:0-1788 GCF_000517525.1 Limulus polyphemus
TGTTTTGTTAGAACCATTTTATAGCTCTTCCTCTTCTTTCCGCACAGGAGTAGTACTGATTTTGTTATTCTCACAATGGAAATAATTATCTAAACTGCCTAACATTTTCCTCAGTTTCTAATTCTCCATTACGTTCCTTTATTTCTTGCTACAATATGTCCTACAACTAATCACTGTAAACCATAACTTTTAGTATAAAATGTGTAACTTATACTTACCAATTGCTTAAATACCGTTGCTGATCATCTTTGGGAAGTGGCAATGCGTAGAATTTATATTTGTCTGAGATAAAAAGATACGTTCTTATCTATGTTAGAATATGATTAGTGAAGAAGTCTGTTGGATGTTTGGCTGTTGATTCTATATCTGCCAGAATCACAGAAATAACATAACAAGACACCAGTGGTACATTCAAACCTAATACCTTCACAAACGAATCACATTCCCGAGGTCGTGTTTTTTGAACATTTACAAATTACGCAAGGTTGCACCATTTACCATATGATAAAAAGCGATGCTCATTTTACGAAGATCCCGTAAGAGTTTCACACAGAAGTTACGATTTTTGCTTTTGTTTTTGTTGCTACTACTCGCGAATTGTTCTGTTCAGGTTTAGAGCTGTATTTAGTTAAGTTATAGTACTGCATAAGTACCTCTATCTTGTTACACTGTAAAACAAAACGTCATCAGTTCTAATAGAAAATTGTAGTATATTAGGTTCTCGTGTGATATCTATATCTATCACCTTGAATATCATACTTCCTTATTTTAGTCATAATTATACTTTTTATACATAACAGACTCAAAAACAGTACAGTTTTGTTATTAAAGAAAGAATAAGTACCTAGAGGGATCCTTCTGCAGTTATTTATAGTCGTTTAGTTGTTTCATTTGAGATTTTGTTAATCGATTTAAACGTATAATAATTTAATCTATATTTAGCCTATATGATCTTATTGTTATATAGATTTACATATACTTACATGAAGTAACTATTTATATTTTCCCACCAAAATAAAACCGCAATAGAAATGTGAATAAATGAATTGTATCTGCATTTTTATTTGATTTTGTTGTTGTTTTTCTAATCTATAGTAATCATTTATCTAATTTCCGAATTACGTTTGAAAAAGGACTGGTTAAAAATAACCTCTCTTTGTGAAAAACAACAATTTTTAGAATTGTTCTAAAGTGTACATTATCATTAGAGAACTTTATTTTATACAAAAATTACATATTAGTAGTATTTTATATGTCGTTTCAACGATTAAAAACTGTTCTGGGAATAATAGCTTATACTTTATATTGTTTCTATTGACAGTTGTGATATCAAATTAATTTCAAACATGCGTAACTATCACTTACACTATGTTTTTGTTTGTAAAAATAGAGCCAGGAGTTTTTGTATGTATGTCTGTAATATGTGTTGTACTAGAATTATCCGATCCAGGATTTGTATTCTACGTTTTAGAATTAACTGTCCTTGTTCATGAAGTGGCATAAGCTGTTCTTCTCACATAGAGGGTTTATGAATTCGTCGAATGGCAAAGTTATGTTTCTGGATTGTTGAATTTTGTAGTGCTTTTTCTCGTCAGTAGTCACAAGTGAAATTCCAATAATGCGGTTACTTTAATTTCTAGCCCTGATTCCATGTCACTGGTAAATAACCCGACCCCTCATTGTCTTTTCAGTGTTAGTTTTGAATATTTAACCTTATATGTGGTTTATAACGTTAGAACGGAACATAATAACAAATAAATGCTATCTAGGACTTGAGTTAGACATTAT
>NW_013750627.1:0-1247 GCF_000517525.1 Limulus polyphemus
GGGGTGTGGCAGCATTCTCTGACCTGAAGTGTAGGGGAGTTGTTCGTCTACTGGTTTTATTAACACGTTTTAAAACAAAAATAACAACCGGATAATAGCTTCCCTCATGTACTGAGTTTAAAATTCTTTTAATGGTCTTCAGTACCATCACTGTAAAAACTGTTCTGACGCCGTTGTTCAAATATAAAATATTTTGTTTTTTCATGATGCTAGGAAAACATGTAGGTTTAAAAAACCAATTAAAGACACAAATACAAAATCCTATAGCCCGAGCGCTTTCGAAAGGTGGACCTTTCTTCATTCGGGCAAACTGTTTGCACCTGATGAAAAATAGTGCCACCCTTTGAAAGCGATAGGGTAATGGGCTTTTCTATTTGTGTCTTAAATATTTTGTTTAAATACTGAAGTATAAAATGTTTAATTGAGATGCATACATGTGAATGTTTATTGTTAGTTTCTTCATATTAAATGACTGACGCCCCATGTAACGAATCTGTTATTATGTGTTTATTTTAATATGAAAGTTGTTTAGATTAAGTTTATATTTAGAAACATACATAGCTTATACTGTTAGATAGGTATTGCGAAACTCCCGCCTATTCTCCAAACTTGTAGAAGATTCTCGAGAGTAAGAATCAACAATATATCTATATACGTAAACCCTTTAACTAGTATTGTTACGCAAGACTGAAATTTCTAGAACGCCTCTACCCAGCTATAAATATAACCAACGCGACACGTCAAAAAGAGAGTGTCTTTTATTAGTTCGATATAATCGGTGTGCTATAAAACTTCGAAAGCTATAACTATGATTGTTATAACGCTTATCAATCGGAAAACTTAAGATATCTGACCATGAATATTTATAAATTTCGAACGTTACAAATCATTTAACTTCAGGGGATTCTCATCGGACATTAATGTTTTGACGAAAACATTACCTAACTTCAACCGTGGAAAATCTAGTGTGTGTGGCCAAAGGACAAAGCTAACTAGCTTCCCAGTGGATCGTATCTGCATCAACTCGAAATTAACTCGCTCATCGTGAACCCTCGATAAGATATCAAGGAGGTTCCAGACTATAAAGAAGACTTTATATTGCTTGTAAGTAAGTTTTTGAAACCTTTGTTTATAAATCATTGTTTGTAATAACTATTTGTAATAATTTTTGTTGTAAATTGTACTGTTGTATGTATATTAAAACGTACTTGTGTGAAAAACGAAGACGGTGTGTGTTAATCTTGTTG
>NW_013750628.1:0-1547 GCF_000517525.1 Limulus polyphemus
AAATTCTGTAACTAGAGTTACACCTAGGTGATTCATGGAAGTTGTTGTACCAAGTAAGGCTAAAGATGAGTATGATGGTTATAAATTCGGTAACTATAGTTACACCTAGGTGTTTATGGAGTAGTTGTTCCAAGTAAGGCTAAAATAAATATGGTGGTTATATATTCGGTGACTATAGTTACACCTAGGTTTTTATGGAGTATTTGTACCAAGTAAGGCTGAAGATGAGTATGGTGGTTATAAATTCGGTAACTAGAGTTACACCTACGTGTTCGTGGAGTTGTTGTACCAAATAACGCTAAATATGAGTATGGGGTTACACATTCGGTAACTAGAGTTACACCTAGGTGTTCATGAAGTAGTTGTATCCAGTAAGGCTAAAGAAGAGAATGGTGATTATAAATTCGGTGACTATAGTTACACCTAGGTGTTTATGGAGTAGTTGTACCAAGTAACGCTAAAAAAGAGTATGGTGGTTATAAATTCGGTGACTATAGTTACACCTAGGAGTTTATTGAGTAAGTGTACAAAGTAAGTCTAAAATGAGTATGGTGGTTATAAATTCTGTAACTAGAGTTACACCTAGGTTTTTATGGAGTAGTTGTACCAAGTAAGGTTAAAGATGAGTATGATGGTTATAAATTCGGAAACTAGAGTTACACCTAAGTGTTCATGGAGTAGTTGGACCAAGTAAGTCTAAAGATGAGTATGGTGGTTATAAATTCTGTAACTAAAGTTACTCTTACGTTAATGAAAAGTATGGGGACTACACATTCGTTAACTAGAGTTACACCTAGGTGTTCATGGAGTAATTGTACCAAGTAAGGCTAAAGATGAATATGGTGGTTATAAATTCGGAAACCAGAGTTACACCTAAGTGATCACGGATTAGATGTACCAAGTAAGGTTAAAGATAAATATGGTGGTTATAAATTCAGTAACTAGAGTTACATGCAAGTGTTCATGAAGTAGTTGTACCAAGTAAGGCTAAAGATGAATATGGTGGTTATATATTCTGTAACTAGAGTTACACCTAGGTTTCATGGAGTAGTTGTACCAAGTAAGGCTAAAGATGAGTATGGTGGTTATAAATTCGGTAACTAGAGTTACACCTACGTGTTCGTGGAGAAGTTGTACCAGGTAAGGCTAAAGATGAGTAAGGTGGTTATAAATTCGGTAACTACAGTTACACGTACGTGTTCGTGGAGTTGTTGTACCAAAAACGCTAACGATGAGTATGGGGGTTACACATTCGGTAACTAGAGTTACACCTAGGTGTTCATGGAGTAGTTGTACCAAGTAAGGCTAATGATGAATATGATGGTTATAAATTCGGAAACTAGTGTTACTCCTAGGTGTTCATGGAGTAGTTGTACCAAGTAAGGCTAAATATGTGTATGGTGGTTATAAATTCGGTAACTAGAGTTACACCTAAGTGTTCATGGAGTAGTTTTACCAAGTAAGGCTAAAGATGAGTATGGTGGTTATAAATTCTGTAACTAGAGTTACATGTAAGTGTTCATGAAGTATTTGTACCAAGTAAGGCT
>NW_013750629.1:0-1245 GCF_000517525.1 Limulus polyphemus
GAAAAAGATATACGTTTTCCCTACCTGTACAATACTGCATTTTATTTTGACAAAAAACAAAAACAAAAACAAAAAAAAACAAAAACGGTACATTTATTTGTAGTATTATATTATATTTGTAAAAACCATAATTGATTTTACGTTTAACGTACTTCTCGACCTCGTATACTTGAACATGAGTAATCAAAACGAAACAAAGTTGTTGTGTGTATATTATTATAAGGCTTAGTCCAGAATAAATGTTCAACTTTAATACAAAGTCAGTGAAATTTTTAAACATGTTTTATCCTTCATTTATAATATATATATACAAACGTACATGAAATTGTAGTGTAAAAAAAGTTTTAATTTATATCTACGACAAACGAGAACTAAAGCGTGCCCCCCCCAAATATATATATATATTCTTAATGTGTGAAGCGTCCAAAAACAAAGTTTCACTAAATTTTTTTATATAATTTTTCCAATAAACATACATCAAAAAAGGTGCAGAAGAGAATCATAAATTCAACCAAGTTATAAAAATCTAGTGATAATAGAACCTGAAATAACTAAATTTGACAAAATTAGAAAATGCATAAACCTACACAAGCTAAAACACAACACTAAAACATGCATTGATTATATAATTATTCACAGAGTTTTTGTCTTGACACTGAAATCAAAGTAACGTACGCCCTCTCTCCTGATTTCTGGGTAAACAACTTTTACGTTTTACACTTAGACATACACGTAAATGACTGTGGATTCTCAAAACTCTAGGCCTATTATATTGAGTATACAGACCTTGACGTTTACCTATGTAACGGGAACTAATACTTAAAAGTTTAATACTTTTCTCAGCCTTGTATCAGTGGGTTTTATGAAGACACCAGTCATTCTGATAAGAAATTAAACACTACGAAAATTCTGATATCCGCAATGTTTTTTTTCTCCAAAGTATCAACAATAATTTCTGTGTGAAAGTAAAGAAGATGATATAATAACACGTCAACTACACTTCATCTACGAAGCATTTCACTAAATCAAGGGTTCTTCAGGGTCACTAGAATACAACAAATATATTGTTCAGTATCTGCTTGTTTGATAATTTCTGGTAGAAATTCTTTTCGAGGAACTTCAGTGATACAAGTCCTTTCTTGATTAAACCAGTTTATTTTTTCTCGATACAACTTTTTGTAATACACAGAATTTCCACAGTCACTTTAAAGTTAACAATCTTTATAACTTACGCTATAAATCAAA
>NW_013750630.1:0-1243 GCF_000517525.1 Limulus polyphemus
AGTCTGCCGAAACCTTTATTTTTGTGATGTAAAAATTATGATTATATAGTTATATCGCAGCTGCTTATGGTATTCAACGTTTTCAGAGTTTAAATTCTTCTGATGGGGCATTAGCATTTTTGGGGGTTGAAATAGCCGCATGGAATGGTTTATGTTGACACTTTGTAATTGAAATCCCGAAGCCGTATTGCTACTGTCAGGTTTTGTATACCGGATTCTTTACAGTAGGTGTCTGTGACTTGTTGGCGATAAATATCAACAATAAACAAACAGTAACACAAGCCACTTGGTTTAAAATAATACATTAAACAAGTCAAACGTATATACAAATGTTCGTTACACTGTTGGTTATCACAGTTGAATCCATAGCTTTAAATAATTGTTTATTTTTCGTCAAAGTCCACACAGGTTAGTTCAGTTACTTTAGAACACAACTGACAAGACGAATTATTCTTCTCTGCTCCATTATTATAATACAGTTTGTGATAATTTGACTTTAAAAATCGCAAGTAGATGCTCTTTATTGCTAAACTCACAATCACACAGTCTAGATCTAAATAATAATCTTTGGACGCTGCTGAAAATATAACAAATTCTATGGCTTCTGTAAATCTGCAAGGTCCAAGACAAGACAGAAAAATACTGTAAAGTACTGACTTCACCAAGAGTGAACATAGATGATTATTCACACCATATCTTCAAGCACAGCAGTAATATTGCAAACAAATCTAATATTAATGTTAGCATGCCATGAGTTAGTCAACACAAGCTCAACGTGCAAATGCAGAATGTAGTTCAACAGAGGATTACTTTAATAAAACACTAACCATTCCTTTTATTGATCAAATTATCGGTAATTTTTCCTCCAGATTTGATGCACATATAAAACAAGCAGCCCCAATTCATAAACTTATGTCATCAAAACTCACACAAGAGTTTTCTATCTCTGATATCTGACAGGCTATAGATTTCTACAGGGAAGATTTGATTTACTAAATTCTTATATTTTTGATGAAGAACTTCATCGATGGAAGACAAGATGACTTTCTATACCTCTCCAGGACAGGCCTCAGATACTGGCTGACTGCTTAAAACCGTGTTTCAGTGTATTGTTGCGTCTCTGTTCGTTTGTTAATTTTCCGTAAAAATTATTTCCGATGAAACTTTAGCGACACAAGTCCTTTCTAAAATAAAACTAGTTTATTCTTTCTCAATACAACTTTGAAATTCACTTAATTTCCAA
>NW_013750631.1:0-2270 GCF_000517525.1 Limulus polyphemus
GGATTTATAAATTAAGTCTATGATACTCATCTTGAAATACAGGATTTATAAATTAAGTCTATGATACTCATCTTGAAATACAGGATTTATAAATTATATCTATGATACTCTCTCCTTGAAATACAGGATTTATAAATTAAGTCTATGATAATCTCCTTGAAATACAGGATTTATAAATTAAGTCTATGATACTCTCCTTGAAATACAGGATTTATAAATTAAGTCTATGATACTCATCTTGAAATACAGGATTTATAAATTAAGTCTATGATAATCTCTCCTTGAAATACAGGATTTATAAATTACGTCTATGATACTCATCTTGAAATAACAAAGCCATAGTAGTGCCACTAAGCTACAACGAGCATTTTTACTTGAAGATAATGAAATTTCCAGTACCAAGAGCTTTCCGGGTATGAAGATGTCGGATAACAAAGCTTTTATTTTATATAAGATTTTTTAACTGCAACCTTCTTGAAATAAATCTCAAAATAAAACATAATTTATCACTATAATTTTAATTCTATCTATATATGATTAAACTATGATAATAATATTACTTATTAATATGAACCTAATAGCACACAACAAATATAAGTAGACATCACTCTGCTATACTAAACTAACATTGAATTTATAAATTGTCGAAATACATTTTATTATTGTCTTCAATAGAAGAACTACATCAATAAAATTTACCTGTCTTCTTGTTACATCGACAATAATTATAAACTGTTTACAAAGTATCTATTTTGTCACAAAATATTTCACAAACTTTCTAAATCCTATCTTTTAAGGAGAGCATCATAAGCTTCATTTCTAAATCCTGTATTTCAAAGAGAGAGTATCATAGACTTAATTTATAAATCCTGTATTTCAAGGAGAGAGTATCATAGACTTAATTTATAAATCCTGTATTTCAAGGAGAGAGTATCATAGACTTAATTTATAAATCCTGTATTTCAAGATGAGTATCATAGACTTAATTTTTACGGAGTTTTGTTACAATTTTATAGTATTACTGAAAACAAACAGACAAAATAACAGTCGACCAAAATCGATTAATGATGATATTACAGATCTATGAAGCCTTATATTCCACCAGAAAAGAATAACTCTCTGTATGGTTTGTGTCTCCAATCGATCAAGCTGTGCAGTTTACGTCATGAAATACAATTATAGAAACAAGTATCCCGAGTTTCAGGTATATCAGCCATTCCATTAGAGTTTGTTTTTACAACATTTGAAATTCATACAATAACTTCTTTTGTATTTCTAAACTTACTTGAATTGGAATAGAAAAATCTGTTAGGTTATCGACAAAACAAGTATTTATATTCATTGTTTTACAAAAACTTGAGTTTAACTTTACCATACACCTAGTATAGATCTATGTATTTATCTTATTGTTAACTTGGTCATTGACTTCTTAATCTCACCCTGTTCCTACTCAAGAAGATATAAGTTTGTCTAACCATATAAAGTGTATGTAGTTCTTTCTCGGATGTACTCCCTACTGAACTCCTTTTTTTTTTTAAATTGGGATTTATTGAATAGTGAAAAAAGAACGATTTTTTTGACAGCTTCATTGGATATTAAATTACGTAACCCAGATAGACGACCTAGTGAATCATAAAACTGAGGAGTAGAAAGACACCTTGTTTATATTCAATTCTTTAATAGCTCTTTCCCTATAGTAAAATAATAATAGGCTGTTAAATAGTTTCCGATAAAAAAGTTGTTGAGAAATCAGGCTTAAGTAACCAAAAGTTTTATATTAATAGAAGTAACGTTATTCAAATATTCCTGTGAAACCTCAACTTTTTTATTTACTTTGGAACAATCCTATATAGCCTCGACTTTTCTATCTTATTTAGATATTTCAAAATTCCTACATAATGTCAGCTTCTCTACCTTATTTAGAGAGTTGAAAAATGATGGTAATAAACATAATTTCTGACAGTAAAACCACATAATGTATACACCCCCAAGCGACAACTATAAAAACAAGTTGATAATTACATGTTCAAGTTGCAGGTTCAAAATACTCTTCTAACTGATCTTTCATCTATGTGTTTCATTATAGTACACAGATTAAAAAAAATTAACCAACTTGTCCACGAAGATTGATCTAAGCCTGCCATCGTTAGAGAACAACAGGTTATTATCCACGAAGATTGATCTAAGCCTGCCATCGTTAGAGAACAACAGGTTATTATCCACGAAGATTGATCTAAGTCTGCTATCGTTAGAGAACAACGGGTTATTAT
>NW_013750632.1:0-1765 GCF_000517525.1 Limulus polyphemus
TAAGTATTCTAGTTGATTTCAACCACGCTAATGAAGCACTGTAATTATTTCGGACGTAGTACAATATCTCGAGAGTCAAGCCGAATGCTTGATGCAGTTAAGCCACGCTTTACATGAGAGTAAACATGGCTGAATAAGAGTGCCACCCGTCTAAAGACGATAGTTGATGTGTAAACTAAAGGTTTACCGTTCAGACATAACTTGATGAATAACTCTTGGACGTAGAAGATACGAGATCCGTTTACTATCATTTTTTGTTTTAAGTATCCACTCGTCTATCTATTTAAATGTCTATTCAATCCTCCAACAGTTTCTTTGTTTGCATGTGTGTGTTTCTACCGCTTCCTTTAAGTTAAGTGGTCATTCGTTGTTTAGATAAGCACTAGTTCCTAGCAGCTTAAGTCAACTAGTTATGTGACCAGTAGATGTCACTACTTAGAATTATTCGAGCACGAGGAGGAAGAAAAGTAGAAACACTAGTTAAAAGACAGGACAAAATTTAAATGTCCAAAAACCCAGTTTCCAGGGGATTCGTAATTGACGTTAAGATGTAACAGGAAAAAAAAAAAAGTCAAATAAGAAGTGATTTCCAAGAAGGCGAAGTAACGTTTCCATGCAAGCAGTAAGGATGGTTTATAAGTCTATAATTACCGAGCAGTCAATTTAACCTCTACGTTATTTATGCTTGAAATATCAAAGGTTGAAAGAGGTCAACATTAGCGGACGAATGGAACACATGTTTTCGCCACGCGCAATCCTAACATAGCCAATTTTGACATCAGAAAAATTGTGAAAAACACAGAAAAATCAAAAACTGTCTATATCACTGTTTGAGACCTGCACGAAGGTATATTTGTACCAAATCCCATGAAAATTGGTCAAAATATAGCCGAGTAATTGACTGAAAAAAAAACAATAAATTTATAATTTTTCGTAAGTTCTGACCCTCCTAAAAAAAAGACTCAAAATCCAACTTTTTTTTGTATGTGTTGGTCGCATGAAAATTTATATTTGTTTCAAGTTTCATCTTGATTGCTGTAAATATGGTCGTACAGGAGCCCAAAATATACATTTTTGGGGTTATTTTACCTTTGGTCCAATGGTATCCTTAGAAAGGCCTAAATCAAGAAAAGGACAACGTAGTCTGTGCGTATTGTACCAATGTATAAAAGTATCAAGTTTCAAATGTATCTTAGCTAAGAAATGGTAATTGATTGAAAGAAGAATATAAAAACAGTGGAGTACATACTGAGCTGTTGCATAGCAACCATAGTTACGTGTATCCAGGCACGTATCTATTCACATTAGTTACATTAGGACAGTACATACTGAGCTGTTGCATAGCAACCATAGTTACGTGTATCCAGGCACGTATCTATCCACATTAGTTACAGTAGGACAATACAGAGCTGTTGTATAGCAATCATAATTACGTGTATCCAGGCGCGTATCTATTTACATTAGTTACATTAGAACAGTACATACTGAGCTATTGTATAGCAACCATAGTTACGTGTATCCAGGCAATCGCCACCTTCCTGTATATAATTATAAAGAAATCGCCACCTTCCTGTATATAATTATAAAGCAATCGCCACCTTCCTGTATATAATTATAAAGAAATCGCCGCCTTCCTGTATATAATTATAAAGAAATCGTCACCTTCCTGTATGTAATTATAAAGAAATCACCACCTTCCTGTATGTAATTTTAGAGAAATCGCCACCTTCCTGTATATAATTATAAAGAAATCGCCACCTTCCTG
>NW_013750633.1:0-1246 GCF_000517525.1 Limulus polyphemus
ATTCCATCCGGAAATGTCCCATTATCGTTAGCAGTCACATTAGTGGTAGTAACTTCATTAAGGGCTTCACTGTTTTCCTTCTCAAAACCGGGTAGAGTTTCTTCTTCAACAGTGGCTTTTTCAGGTGACACGTCTTCAGCAGCGTTATTTGTTCTGTTGTTCACTTCGTGATTTGCGGGTCTCTGTTAGTTACATTCATATTGAACAAACGGTAAATTAGCCTAACTTCTATACGTAACAGCCAAATAGAATAAGCGACTGCTAGGGCTAACACCTTTACATTCACATCAAACAACGGTAAATTAACCCAGGGATCTCCAAACTACGTCCCACCAACAGTTTATTAAAGTAATAATCTAATTTCTTAATATTATAAAAACAAAAAATATAACGTAATTTAGCAAAAGCCAATGTAGTTGCGATATGGTCCGCCAACAGTTCATTAAAGTAATAAAATGATATCATTATCATTTTTAATGATATAAAAACAAAAAATAAAACGTAACTGAGCAAAAGCCAATCTGATCATGTATGCATCCCTACTTAATTTTACCACGACCCCTCTGGCCCGCGAAGTCTAAAAAGATCTACCCTCCCGGCCCTTGTCCAAAAAGGTTTAGAGACTCCTGGATTAGCCTAACTTGGGTACGTAACAGCTAAATAGAATGAGCGATTTCTAGGCCTTACTTTTATTATATAACAGTTGTATAAAGTGTGTGTTGAACAAACCTAACATCTGAGCCAGTAAAACCACCTGAGTAACTGAACTTAATCTATATTCTATATATTCTAACGTATATAGAGACTAATTCATATCTGAGGTTTTCAGTAAATTATATATAAAACAAGATATTAAGATAAACCAATCTGTTGTGAAGTTCAACGATCAACTGTTGGTCAAAAATAACAGAACATTTGAGTCTAACGAACTTAAAACGTGATAAGGTTATTCATATTGATATTAGATGAATCCTAGCTAGTATTATAAGAAAGAATATATATCTATTTATGTTGCCGCAAACAATCAACCAATATTTTGATGACGAGGAAACCACCTTAAGACAATAAAGTTTGAAGACGACTTGAATGAGTAATAAAGGAAGCTTTATTAGAAGTTTAACAAAACCTTGTACATTTGTTACTATAAAAACTTATTATAAAGTTTGAAGACGACTTGAATGAGTAATAAAGGAAGCTTTATTAGAAGTTTAACAAAACCTTGTACATTTGTTACTATAAAAACTTA
>NW_013750634.1:0-1247 GCF_000517525.1 Limulus polyphemus
GTTGAAGTTAACGTTCGTTGTTATAGCGTTTGTTATAGCGCGACTGTTGAAATTAAGTGTATCATGAAGTTGTATTCGGAAAGAAATAAACCAGTTTTATTAAGAAAGGACTTGTGTCGCTAAAGTTTCGTCGGAAGTTACGGAAAATCAACTAACGAACGGAGACGTAACACTACAGTTGTTAGGAGTTCTGTAGATGTGAATGGTTCACAGTTTGTAAGTTATGATGGGTGCAAGGAGTGGGTTTTATTTGGGAATCCAGGACTGGCGTTGACTTGTGAGGAAGCTGGAAGTGAAGTTTATTGATTTTGCAGGTTGGGAACAAAATAGGAGGTTGTACTAAATTGGGTAGAAGCCATAAAGAAAGAGGAGTGTAAAGTCTGAGGAATGGCAACAGGATTTAAAGAGGAACTTAATTTTCAAGATGAAAAGGACGTTGCAGTTAATAATGACTTTGGGGAAGTTAGAAACAATACTATTAGAGCTCAAAGTAGTGGATTTAATTTTAATGATCAGATTCTATTAAAGGATACTTTGCCGAGAAATAAAATTGTCATGGTATCTATGCATACCTTCTGTGGGACCATAAAATTATGTACCCAAAGTAGGATCTTTCCACAATTATGGTCATTGAAGCAGGAAACAGATTCTGATACAGCTACTCTTTTAGCCATTTCCACTACTCGTACTACCACCACAACAGTGGAGACCACGTCTAAAGTGATAGTTTCCACTGTGGCTACATCAACGAGGCCAAAACCAACTATGGTAGCAGAAGTTAACAAGATCAGCACCAAGGTGTCCACTTTCCCCACTCCAATGATTGTGACTCTCGAGAAAACGTTGGAGAAGGTAGCACTTCCTATAAAGTCCCCAACTGAGCTCAGACAGAAACTTACGCTAACAGTGTTAAACCACCACTGGTAGACCAGGCAGTCAAGTGGACAGAGGTCTGAGCACTTTATAATTGTGAGGATGGCTATCTACTAAAGCAATGAGAACCACCAATGCAGTTAGAAGACGAAGTTCACCACCTTCTCCAGGCACGAAATTGGAAGGCTCTTGTGAAAGCCAAAGAGATTATCACTAGAACACCACACCACATTGTATTGGAGGACTTGCTGTCAGGGTTGCTTTATCTTCTTCTAAATAAATTGTAACTTTTTTTGTTAAATCTTTGTATGTTTGTAATTTTATATATTGTTGCGTCAGCGAGGTCACGTGACTAGTATCACGCCACTCCTTCT
>NW_013750635.1:0-1246 GCF_000517525.1 Limulus polyphemus
AGCCCTTGAATTTGAATCCTACGTTAAGTCCAGCACAGAGGTACCAAGGTTGGTACAGTTATCAGGATTCAAGGCCAGAAAAGGTCAGCTGTCAGAGAGGTTTGAGGGACTTTGCTGGCACTGTAACAAACCTGGGCACAAGAGAGCTCAATGCTGGAAACTTCAACACAGAGAAGATGCCACGGCAGGAAAGGCTGCTACCCAGAAAGGTTGTTGGAGCTGTGGAGAACAAGGACACATGAGGAGCCAGTATAAGAAGAATATTAACAATAAGTGAGCTTCGGGAAACCACTAGTGGTTGGTGCTGAGGGACGTCCACCAGCCCCCACCGTGAAAGTCCCAACAGATAAGTGTAAAATGTCAAGCACACGTGTCTACATGACAGGAAAGATGGATGGCCAAAAATGCATCTTTGTTATAGATTCTGGATCTCAGCAAACCCTTGTGAGTATCAAGATGATGGATCACAAAGAAGTACCAGAAGCTGTACAGAAGCACTGTGGTGTGACAGGACATTATACAACGTTGTAGGGATCACTGTGGGTAACTATTGAGCTCATGGGCATGAAGAACAGACAGAAAGTATACTTCACTGACATTGAAGACCAATACATATTAGGATTGGACTGTTTAATACCGAGGGAGTGTGTCGTTAACTTCGATAAAATGACGATTGGAAAAAACAAAGGCCAAATTCCAGTAAGTGTTGCTCCATCTGATGATTTGCATGTCACAGCATTTATCAACTACAATACCCCGATGTCAAAGAAGATAATTTGGGGTAGAATAAAAGAATATTCCCAAGGAAGACCAATGCTTGTAGAACCAGTGGAAGACCCATCCAGGCCAGCGGATTTGAAGATTGGAAGGTCACTTGTGGCAGGTCAACAAGTAGTACCTATAATAGTGGATAATTTCTCTAAATGTGAGCAGACACTTAAGGAAGGGGCATTGTTGGGTGTGTGCCAGGAGGTAGAGCCAGTCAATGTTAAAGCAAGAAATACGACCATCAAGAAAGGACGTCCTCTCCCAGAACATTTCACTGACCTCTATAAGAAGAGCATAGTTCATTTGGCATCATCACAGGCTCTTCAGGTAAAAGAAGTTTTGGCAAATTATGCTGACGTCTTTTCGAAAGGAGATCATGACTTCGGCTCCACAAACCTTGTAGAACATGTTGGTATTTTAACATACCAAGTTGGTTCTATATTGGTAGTTAAAATGTAGTCCAGTGGTATTTTAACAT
>NW_013750636.1:0-1245 GCF_000517525.1 Limulus polyphemus
AGTTATTGTTAATTGTTTATTGGTTTAAAGTAAGTGGCTATTGTTCGGGACGAACAATACTAAGGAAGGGGCAGTGTTACAACAGTGGAGGTCATGTGACGCTAGTAACACGCCACGCGCTTGTAGAACGTTCATGAAGCGTCGGGAGACTACTAGATATGGGGTAGTCTTGTATAATACGTGGGTAACTTAATTTTAAAAAATGGCTTACTCATTGGTTCAAATTTGTCAATATTCTGGACGAAGAACTGAATCCCGGGCTGTTTATACACTGACATTTCTCGAAATACTGAAACATTATAAAACAAGTTATTTTAAAGCTGGACACCTTACGTCAAAAAACAAACAAAAACAATTATAAGTCGACCCATAATGATATTAAAGAAGTTATTTTTATTCACTGTTCTCTTCATTTTCCAAAAGAATAGATAAATAATATTTCTATTATATTGTTATTTCATTTCTAAAATCTGAAAATGTCTGTAGTTATGTACCTACACTATTGAATGCGGTTTAATATCCCTACCGTTACGATAACGTATTCTCACTATAATCCGCTTGTTACCGATATCAGTGGATAAGATTGGTTCACAAAGCAAACATGAGGTGTTCGGTATTCGAATACTTTGGTAGTGAAAATTAAAGTATTCGTATTCGCTGAATTATTTAGTGAATAATTAATATTGTGAGAGTAAATGTAAACTTATATACTATCAAATTTCTAGATTGTCATTATTACTTTCTTGTGGTTATTGATCATTTTATACTTGACTGGAAAACTCAAACAGTTATGCGGGCATGTCGGCGTTTCAAAGAGCGTCACACATCTGATAACATTGCAGCTCAATATGATGAAATAATAATTCTCTTGAACATCAACAAGGAGTCATATGTGACATCTGATAACGCATCCAACATGATCAAGGCTTTCTGCTTGCCTGGATTTGAACTGCAAACACTACCTAATGCAAGAGATGGTGATAGCTCATCTACAGATAGTGACACACTGCCTAGTGCAAAAAATGGTGATAGCTCATCTACAAATAGTGACACACTACCTAGTGCAAGAGATGGTGATAGCTCATTTACAGATAGTGACACACTACCTAGTGCAAGAGATGGTGATAGCTCATTTACAGATAGTGACACACTACCTAGTGCAAGAGATGGTAATAACTCATCTACAGATAGTGACACACTACCTAGTGCAAGAGATGGTAATAACTTATCTACAGATAGTGACAC
>NW_013750637.1:0-1271 GCF_000517525.1 Limulus polyphemus
AACTTCAAAAAGAAAATAGCATACTCACAAAACATGCCTTCTGTTGAGTCACGAACTTCAAAAAGGAAATAGCTAAGTCACAAAACATGCCTTGTCTTATAGCCTTGTATTGAATCACACACTTCAGAAAGGAAGTGTCTTGGCATAGGTTTTAGCGTTGTCAAAAACATGTCTTCTCTTGAGTCAGACACTTCAGAAAGGAAGTGTCTTGGGTTAGTCACAAAACATGCCTTGTCTTATAGCCTTGTATTGAATCACACACTTCAGAAAGGAAGTGTCTTGGGTTAGTCACAAAACATGCCTTGTCTTATAGCCTTGTATTGAGTCACACACTTCAGAAAGGAAGTGTCTTGGGTCAGTCACAAAACATACTTTTTTGTTGAATTTCTTCCACCAAGGCTTGAACCACCGCAGGAATCTCATTTATCAAAGATTGACTATTTTGGCTAGCCAGGTTTGTCAGGAGTCGCATTCCATATATTTTTTGTCTCCCTGTAAAATTAATATTAAATGTACTTTGTTTATTTCTTTTAGCGCAAAGCCACATTAGGCTATCTGATGTAGCCACCGCGAGGAACTGAACCCCGGACTTTGACGTTTTAAGTCCGTAAACTTTCAGCTAACCCACTGAGGAACGGAGAGTGTAGTATTCACGTATATAAACACAATAATCAGGCTTAGCTTACTCCCTTTATATGCTATACTTTTCCATATGACGTTATTTCATATGTTTTGTAGACTTCTAGGCAGAGTCAACTGGACCTTCCTGGAGTGGACAGAACTTAGGCCTCAGTTGAAACGTCGTCCACTCCTAACTCCAGTCTATTAAATCCTTAAATTCTGGATAACAGGACACGTTTTGTATATCTTAATTATAACCACCATTTCTTTCTATCACCCTTGAGAAATTTGAAATATAACGTCACTTTAGTTGCTATGATACTGATAATTCATCAGAAATAGTCACTGTTAAATCGAAGAGAACGAATATGAACTTTGACAAATAAATTAAAACTGATACTCTATTAAGAGAAACACCACTTCTTGCTAAGCCTACATAATAATCCACACGACGTGTTTGTTTCACCAATTAAATTCCTTTTCCACCCCGAACTGCTAGTTTCCATAAAAACACCAGAAGTCAGTGCGTTTTTGCCCATTTTGTCTAAAAGGGTTAGGGTTCGTATTTGGTCGAGTGAGGTTTTATTTCGGTTTCAAAACATACTACTCCAAGTGTTTGTATTTGGTCGAGTGAGGTTTTATTTCGGTTT
>NW_013750638.1:0-1248 GCF_000517525.1 Limulus polyphemus
CTTAACAAATTGGTGTCAGAGAGCGAGACGGAAAAGAAAAAAAAAGTGAGAAAAAAAAGATGGAAACGAGAAGTGACAAATCAAACCACAACATAGCAGATTTGATGGCAGCAGTACAAGTACAACAAAAGAACAAAACGAGAAAGAAACAAGAAGAGAGATTACACCCGTTATTGGAGGAAAAGGAAAATAAACAAGAGAGACTACAGCAGCGGTTGGAAGAGAAAGAAAATAAACAAGAAAAGAGACTACAACAGTGGTTGGAGGAGAAAGAAAATAAACAAAAAGAGAGATTACAGCAGTGGTTGGAAGAGAAAGAAAATAAACAAGAAAAGAGAATACAACAGTGGTTGGAGGAGAAAGAAAATAAACAAGAAGAGAGATTACAGCAGTTGTTGGAGGAAAAACAAAAGAAACGAGAAGAACGAGAAAATAAACAAGAAGAGAGACTACGGCAGTGGTTGAAGGAGAAAGAAAAGAAACAAGAAGTGAGGCCACAGCAGTGGTTGGAGAAGAAAGAAAATAAACAAGAAGAGAGACTACAGCAGTGGTTGGAGGAGAAATAATATTAAACAAAAAGAGAGACTACAACAGTGACAAGAAGAACAAGAAGAGAGAGTATAACATCAGCACGAAGTACAAATGGTAAAGATTAGTAACTTTCAAAGTGAATTAAATACATCAAAGGATATTTACTGTCTTTTATACAGTGAGGATATGTTAGCTATGGACCTAATCAGCCCCAGACAACAGGAAGCCCCTTCCAGACCCTGCAGCTAAACCCTAATGCAGACATCTTCATTCTTGCCAGTCACATTCATGACATGAGTGTCAGAAATAGGGGTGATCTAGTACGAAGGAAGTCACATGAATTCGATGGAAAGGCACCATGGGAAGCATATAGAGCACAATTTGAGCTCCTGGCAGAAATGAATGGATAGACAGAGGAGCAGAAAGCAGTGTACCTGGCAAAGAGCCTGAAGTTACCACCACTGGAAATACTTGGACAGTTGTCAGCAAACTACATGTACAACTATACAGCACTGGCAGCTGCTCTAGAAATCAGGTATGGAACTCAAAATCAGTCCAAAGTCTACAGGGCTAGGTTTAGGATGAGAGCGCATGCTAAAGGGGAAAGCCTGTAAGAGCTGGCACAGGATTTTGAAAGTATGGCACACAAGGCTTACCCAACTGCACGATCCGATATCCTCATGCTGTTGCTGAGGGATCAGTTTGTAGATGCCTCGG
>NW_013750639.1:0-1243 GCF_000517525.1 Limulus polyphemus
TCGCGCTTAGACTTAATTGTCGTCCCCCCCAACTATAGTTCTGATCTCTGTGTTTGCTATCCTCAGTTCCCGCCGACTGTAATCGCTGTCTTTCTTTCTCTCTGCCTGCTTCGTTTCTGCCTCCGTCTGTCTCTCTCACTGTCTAGCGCACTTATATACGATAATACTGCCTGTTCTAGAAACTTCTAAGACTCTCAACACGTGCTACCAGCGTCACTTGACTTCCGCTGTCGTAACACACTAGCGAATCTTCTAGAATACTCGTCACGTGACCCCCACTGTCGTAACAGTATATTTAATTGGCTATATATGTATTGATTGCCGGATTGATTTTTGTTTCGGTTTATATGCATATCTTCTTCTGATCTGAAGTTAATATTAAACACGAATGACACTAATAGACGAAAGGAAAATTTAGTACGCGGTAGTGTAAACGATTTATTGTACATATTCACATTTTCCCTTAAAGTTGCTGTTAATTGTTTTAACTGGTTTTAAATACATAAACCTTTTTTGATTAGATTTTTAGTTTGCTATTCTGAAACAATCTCGTGTTTCTGGATAGAAACTAAACTGATTCTGTCATATTTCTGTAATTTTATGTGTGTTTTAATGATAATGGATGTGTGCTTCTTACAGCATAGTACCTGAGCAAAGAAGCCTCTATTTTATACAGATTTTCTGGTTATCAAAGGTATCATCATTTCTAAATAATACAATTCTAGTACGCCTAATCCCACATTATTGGGACAAATAGTACATCTTAATAAACTTATTAAGCGACTCTCATAATAGTAGGTAGACCAATCAATTAGTCTTGCCATCAAACAACTTAAATCATATTTTACTTTACCATAGTCCGAGACCTTTTAATTAGCATCAGGAAAATTTCAAGAGTCCGTAGTATAAATGAAAAAATCGTTTATTTTCATAATATGATTTCTTCAATCGAAATTATCATTCATTAAAACTGTTTCCCGCTATCAAACCGATTTGGTCAATCGCATAATCATACGCCTAAGATTTAAATTTATCTTTTTTTCTTGAAGTGTGTGCATTTTGGCTCTGTATTATATGAACATTTATGCTTGTTTGAAGTTAAGCACAAAACTACACAATGGACTATCTATGCTCTGCTCACCACGGGGATCGAAAACATGTTTCTAGCGTTGTGTTACGTCTCCGTTCGTTAATTAATTTTACGTAAATTCGTTCCGACGAAACTTTAGCGACACAAGTCCTT
>NW_013750640.1:0-1246 GCF_000517525.1 Limulus polyphemus
AAGCCACTGTCGAAGAAGAAACTCTACTCAGTTTTGAGAAGGGAAACGGTGAAGCTCTTGGTGAAGTTACTACCACTGATGTGACTGTTACCGATGATGGGACATTTACTGATGAAGTGGATGAACCCCACATGAAGCAGAAGCCAATGAGATGGAGACCAGTACGGAAGAAGATACGTCCCGTAAAATTAAGAGACTTTGTTGAATTGTAATTTTGTCTTTGTAATTCTGTACAGTTAATTAAGTTATTGTTAATTGTTATTGGTTTATTGACTGGTGTGACGCCCTCTATTTTCTAGAACTATCTTGTTTTTTTCATGAATGCTCTAGTATTTACTAGATAGGGTAGGCGGGTATATATAAGAGGGGACAACGTGACGCGAGAATAAGGTAATGTGTGTATATATAGTGAGTAATTGATCTGCAGTCAGAAGTATTATTGAGCACGTTCGTTGTTATAGCGTTTGTTTAACGCGATTGTTGAAGTTGAGTGTATCGGTAAAGTTGTATTCGGAAAGAATAAACCAGTTTTATTAAGTAAAGAACTTGTGTCGCTAAAGTTTTGTCGGAACGAAGTTACGGAAAGTTAATTAACAAACGGAGACGTAACAAGTAATTTCTTCTTCAGATTTGGTATGCCATACGAACTGCATTCAGATCAAGGCCGTAACTTTGAATCAGCTGTGTTCCATGAATGGTGCAAGTTGTTTGGCATACGAAAGACCAGGACAACGCCACCTCACCCACAGTCTGATGGGATGGTAGAAAAGTACAACTGGACACTGTGACAAAATTGGCAAAGTTTTGTAATAGCTGCCAAAATGACTGGGATGTCTTACTCCCTCCGCTGTTGATGGCCTATAGAACAGCAGAGCATGAAGCCACTGGATACACTCCAGCAGAGTTGATGCTTGGTCGGGAACTTCGATTGCCAGTGGATCTGTTAACAGGACGCCCACCTTACGAAGAGTTGCCTGAAAATGTGTCAGAGTTCGTGAAAGTGTTATCGGAAAGGATGAATGATATCCACCACGTGCATTCAAACTTGAAAACGTCTGCTGATTCGATGAAGCTATGTTATGATAAGAAGTCTACTGAAGTCAGCTTTGTACCAGGAGACAAGGTGTGGTTGTATAATCCCAGGAAGACCAAAGGGAAGTCTCATAAGTTGTATTCTCCATGGGAAGGCCAATATGACATAGTGGATCGTCTGTCAGACGTAACTTTCTGAATAAAATGTGGTCAG
>NW_013750641.1:0-3292 GCF_000517525.1 Limulus polyphemus
CCGATGCTAGGCCTAGCTATTCCCTAAGCGTTATCTAGTTAAGTTGAATAATAATTATCGCATAGTTAAAATGTTTCATTGAAGTTAAGCACAAAGCAACACAATGGGCTATCTGTGCTCTGCCCACCACGGGTGTCGAAACCCGGATTCTAGCTTGTAAGTCTGCAGACATACGGCTGTGCCTCATAACCAGCCACGGCCATAGTTACAAGACTTATTTCACACGAATTAAATTACCTGTATTTTAAGTTACCTGTATTTCTAAAGCTCCTTTACTTGAGATCTTCAAATTCTACATAGTTTTCATGACATACACAAGACTTACATGCATTGTAAGTTGTATTTAAAGGTTTACCATAATAATAACTTCTTATTATCTAAAAGGAGCGTAATAATATGAATACGTTGCGTAAGACTGGTTTGGTTCAACACGAATAACATACAATTTGTGTTACATGTTCGAAAGTACACGGTTCTCTATTCATCGCTGAGGAATTTTATGGACGATGATTTCACAAAAATGTAGAATATTTTTTTCTGGAAAACAAAAATGTTTACAACTTTATTGTATCAAGAGTAAAGCGGTACAAAGTATTCAGAAGAAAATACAATTACATTTGAATAGCGAACTAAATGCGTTGTTGCAAAATTAAACATGCAATCTCTCTTTTTTTGTTATCATATTTGTTTTGTTTTTACTCCAGCATCGTTTCCAGTCCAGTTGTAGTTCAGGTAAGTTGATTTTAGAATTATGAGCGCATACTACTCTTAGAATGCAATTTGTAAAGTATTTTATGAAAAAAGTTAGGCATAAATGGCGAATAAAACATTTTTACGACCCATTCAGTTGTGTAACGTGTCCAAAGATTTTGTTTTTAGCTGCTTTAAGAATCTTATTGAAGTTTTACCAAAATTTCTAAACGTCCAAATTTTTGTTCAGAAATAAACAAACTAAATAGAATTAGGACAACGCCCCCTTTCGCGGTGTCTTTTGCATGCGTCAAGAGGTAAAAATAATTGGTAACAAATTCGTAGTTTTCCTAATCAACAACTTTATTAATGTAGGTTACTTAAGGTGACTAAAGAACTTTACAAATACCATAGTCATAAAAATAAGGGGGGTGTTGAAAGAAGTGCAAATTCAGCATGACTTTTAAGTAGTGTATGCAAAACTCCGTAGTGTTATACTAATATCTAGATATATGTGTTAGGCCTACCGATGCTAGGCCTAGCTATTCCCTAAGCGTTATCTAGTTAAGTTGAATAATAATTATCGCATAGTTAAAAGGTTTCAAGAACAACCCAAGTGTTAATTAAGACTGATAATTTTATGCCCCACTAATCTTCTAATGTTATGGAGTTAAGAGAATATGGAGTAGAGAGTGAACTGGAAGATTCCGGAATAACTATTAGCGTTTGGAGTGAATCAATAAAAAAAATGCAATTTTACCTTTAGGGTTTCAAAGTATTTTGTATCAAAAAAGTAATTAATACGCTAAATTTCGTAACTTCTGAATTGTTCTTTGTTTTACAAACCTCGTGTTGTAAACCCGTCTACTGGCGAAGCTTGGGCCTATCAGCTGTGATGAGGCGTCACAATCGCAGTAACGAGAGGAATGCAAGATACAGTGGCTGAGTCACTAAAGTTTGAAGAGTGAAGGCCAAACGGTCTCGGTGTAGGAATCCAAGCGTCTTGGAAATCAAATTAAAGATGTGAAAATCCAAGTTAAATGGTACAGTACAAAAAAGAAAGAGTTGCAGTCATCATCAGCTGAACTGGAAATATAATATTTTATTTTATTTACTTTTTATGTGAGTTATATTTAGATAATCAAACTTTGCTGATCAAAAATGAGAAAAAGGCTGTTTTCTACCAAAGTTGCGTTGTATCACAAGACGAAGAGAAAAGCAAGGATTCAAGAACATGCATAAAATCATAGAACAAAGAAATGATGTTTCTCTCATTTTAATCAAGCACACATAAGATCGAAAAATGATCACTATAATCTAATGAGAAAATAGAGCTAGCAATACTTGAAGGTAAACTTCTAATAAAACACTATCATAATAACATTGAGAGAATCCAATACTGTTGTCCACTAGAGAAGTGTTTCCACTTCAGGATATAGGTTTACAGTGGTCCAAACAGAATTGTTACATTCAACAAAAGTCTAGAAACATTTCGTGAGTTTGAACATTAATGAAATATAGTTGTAAAAGAGCAAATATGACACAAATAAGAAGATTAACAATTTTGATCACGTTTTTCTTAACTGATTCAGTTACTAAGCAAAAGGTCTTAAACAACCTATAGCAAAGTGCAGTTCAAATGCTGTAATTAATTCAGTATGTTATCTTTACTGGAAACTCTTGGTATTGTATCAGTTAAGAATGATATATAAATTACTATTGTAATGTCCATTATTTGTTCATATTGCGATTAGATTTGCTCCATTAAGTTTAAAGATTCTGAGATATTCCCATGTAAGAGCCAATAGGCAAGTATTAAGTCTACAATACGAGAAGAGCCAATAGGCAAGTATTAAGTCTACAATACGAGAAGAGCCAATAGGCAAGTATTAAGTCTACAATACGAGAAGAGCCAATAGGCAAGTATTAAGTCTACAATACGAGAAGAGCCAATAGCCAAGTATTAAGTCTACAATACGAGAAGAGCCAATAGCCAAGTATTAAGTCTACAGTACGAAAAGAGCCAATAGGCAAGTATTAAGTCTACAATACGAGAAGAGCCAATAGCCAAGTATTAAGTCTACAATACGAGAAGAGCCAATAGGCAAGTATTAAGTCTACAATACGTGCAGAGCCAATAGGCAACTATTAAGTCTACAATACGAGAAATTCAGAGAAGACTTACTTCCAGTGGTATAAATCACACATTAATAGAAAAAGATATGATATTAACACAAGTGTAAAACGAATAACAGAAATATTTATTTTATATACAACATGTTAGAGTATTTACAATCTGATTGGCCAGTCTTTTCAGTTCTATGTTCTGTTGGAAAGTAACTCTGGCTGCTGGAGTTGAGCAAGGCAATAGACTTTTGTGTTTGTTTCAGTCATGCTCATTTACATATAATTAATTAAATGCACCACATGAGAAATAAAAAAAGCTTACAAGAAAGTATTTAAAGGAGAAAAGTGACAGGAGGCGACGATTTTGGATGTTGTGACAGATATATGTGAGAAAACAAGTTTCATTAAATATGTTTTTGACGATAATTTGATATATATATAAGGAGACATATATACAAATACAATTCGCGTTGCT
>NW_013750642.1:0-1245 GCF_000517525.1 Limulus polyphemus
GGGGGCGTCTTTAGTTTCAAGTTCTACAAGTTCCATGGTTTTACTAACTGACGCTAGGCCTAATTTCACAAATAAAGAACGCCTAAATACAAATTCCACATTATTGCTAATTTTGTATCGAAAACACAAACTCACTGAAGTAGCAATTAGCTACAGAATTAATAAACTGACTAAATCATCAATTGATTAACTGACTTTATTGCTAATTCTAGTCTAACTCATTATTTATATTTGCATCGAACTGTTTTAAGAATATGGAGATAATTTCAAACGTTGAGTCACGCGCTCATCACATAACATCAATCCTCTCTAAAGCAAAATAAATTAAATTTACACAAGTCATTGGACATTGTCAAAGTACAATTGCTAAATATAACGGCATCAACCTATACTATCAAATTTCTCTATCCTCTGCAAGTCTAATACTGACCTGGAATGATTGATTAAAGAAACCCTCTACATCAAACAGCACCCTCCAACACTGAACAACATGCAGTCTTCATTTAAATTATACATTTTTTAATATTGTTACGTCTCCGTTTGTTAATTAACTTTCCGTAACTTCGTTCCGACGAAACTTAAGCGACACAAGTCCTTTCTTAATAAAACTGGTTTATTCTTTCCGTATATAACTTTACCGATACACTCAAGTTCAACAATCGCGCTAAACAAACGCTATAACAACGAACGTCAATAATACTGCTGACTGCAGATCAATTACTCACTGTCTACACACACATTACCTTCCTGCGTCACGTTGTCCCCTCTTATATATACCCGCCTACCCCATCTAGCAAACACTAGAGCATTCCTGAAGAAACAAGATAGTTCTAGAAACGTGGCGTCACAGTGGTCATGTGACTCGCTGACGCAACAATATGTTCGTATTACTGATTTTACCCTTTTTTGTTGTGTTTCTTGCTGTAATTTCTCCCCATGATTACTGTTTTGTGTTTTATTTGTTTAATTATCGTTATATTTAGCAATCAATCCTCTCTATATCGAAAAATAATAATAATATGTAAATTATAACATAGCCTACAACAAGGTAAACATAAAAAATTGAAACTGATATATCTAAGATATTCCATATTTTAAACTTAATAGAGATTATGAATGTGATACCTACAGTGATCATGGATAGAAACGTAATTTGTCTGTTGTTCTATGTATGTTTATATATCTAATATGCCCCAGTAGCACAGCGGTATGTCTGCGGACTTACACGCTAGAAACCCGTGGTGG
>NW_013750643.1:0-1697 GCF_000517525.1 Limulus polyphemus
TCCACAACTGCTGTAATCTCTCTTCTTGTTTCTTTTCTCGTTCTTCTTGTTTCTTTTCTTTTTCCTCCAACAACTCCTGTAATTTCTCTTCTTGTTTCTTTTCCTCCAACAACTGCTGTAATTTCTCTTCTTGTTTCTTTTCTTTTTCCTCCAACAACTGCTGTAATCTCTTTTCTTGTTTCTCTTCTCGTTCTTCTTGTTTCTTGTGCTGTTCTTGTATTGCTGCCATCAAATCTGCTAAGCTGTAGTTTGATTTGCCGCTTCTCGTTTCCATCTTATTCTTCTTCTTTTTTTTTGTCCCACTCTCTGAGACCAATTTGTTACGTCTCTGGTCGTTAGTTAATTTTCCGTAAAAAATTATTTCCGAAGAAACTTTAGCGATACAAGTCCTTTCTTAAATTAACTGGTTTACTGTTTCTGAATACAACTTTGCAATACACTTAATTTCCACAGTCACGCTATAACAAACGCTATAATTCACAACGAACGTTTACGTGCTCGACTTAACAATACATCTCTCTGTCCGCAGTTCTATTACACATTACATTCTTGCCGTCAGTTCTTACCGGTTTATAATACAAGACTACCGCATATCTAGTAGGCTCTCGAGATTTTAGGAAGGGACGTGAACCTTCGAGAAGCGCATGACGTATTACTTGCGTCACGTGACCTCCGCTTTCGTAACACTATTTATAATCATTCAAAGTGTGTATATATTTTTGGGACACCCTGTATATAGTGCTTATGATATGCTTATAATCTCTATAGTGTGATTATTTTGTTTTACATAAGTTTAATTTGTTCCGAAGATATATATGATTTTGAAAATAAGTGAAGTCCGTGCTGTTCAATTTATCATTATATGGTTGAATTTGTCCTAACAAGTCACAGACACCTACTGTAGAAGAATCCTAAGCCCAACAACACTTTATATTTATACTATTAAGAAGTATAAGCAAAAGCCTTTTTATTTGGACAATTGGAGAAAAAATAAAATATTTTAAATTCTGACAAAATTTACTTTGTAATAAAGTATGATAAAAACATTTTTAAATCTTGTAAAGTGAAACTTTATATATATATTATTTGTTTGTTGCTTGTTAATTATATAGCTACCTAATGAATTATCTGTGCTATGTGCACCACGGGTTTCGAAACCAGATATATACCATTTGTGGTATTCTCAGGTAAACCAAACATCGTATTTATTATGCGAAAAACTTGTGCAGTCAGTATTACAGTCGATTATCAGATTATCGACTAAATGGTGCTTAATCCTACAGCTTTCACTCTCTCTGGATTGAACTCCACAGAACTAAAAGACGATTATCTCAAAATGAAATACTTACTCAAAAATCTTTTATTAGAGCTGAACCAGTACTAAAATTCAACAGGTAAACTTGGTTTCTTTGCTTAGTCGACAGCGTCACCTCTGTTCAATCATAGTATTGTTGCGTCAGCGAGTCACATGACTACAGTGACGCAACGTTTCTAGAACTATCACGTACTTTGGCGAATGCTCTAGTATTTTCTAGATAGGGTAGGCTGGTATATATAAGAGGGGGAAAACGTGACGCGGGAAGGCAAGGTAATGTGTGTGTAGATAGTGAGTAATTGAACTGCAGTCACAGGGTATTGTTGAAGTTAACGTTCGTTCGTTATAGTATTTGTTTTAGCCGCGAGTATTGAGATTAAGT
>NW_013750644.1:0-1246 GCF_000517525.1 Limulus polyphemus
TGTTTGTTTGTTTATTTGAATTTCGCGCAAAGCTACATGAGGGCTATCAGCGCTAGCCGTCCCTAATTTAGCAGTGTAAGACTAGAGGGGAAGGCAGCTAGTCATCACCTCCCACCACCAACTCTTGGGCTACTCTTTGATCGCCACATTATAACGACCCCACGGGTGAAAGAGCGAGCATGTTTGGTGTGACGGGGATTCGAACCCGCGACCCTCAGATTACGAGTGGAGCGCCCTAACCACCTGGCCATGCCGGGCCCAAATACATTGACATTATACCCTTATTAGACTTATATTCAATATTTTGAAAATACAACAAATAGAAATAGTACACTGCCCAAGTAGTTTAAAGAAACTGACCAATCAAAACACCAATATCCTTTTTGCCCCATAACACTGTTAAGGTTATTCCTATAAAAATTGTACTTACAATGCATTACCTAGCAGTTAGCTTAATTTAAAAGCCAAATAACAGTTTTTTGCAAAACTGACCAAATGATCTAAATCCTTTAGTAAAGTAGCATCGGCAACATCCAAGTAAGTTCATAATATCACGAGTAATTTGTTGATAATTCCTTTATCTAAGTAACTAATACAAAGCAAAAATAGCAAAGGTCTAAAGCCTGAGGTACCCCACTTGTGATGTTAATCCAGTTTGACTGAACTCCATTTATCACAACCCTCAGCCTTCTTCCATCCAGTTACTTTTCAAGCCAACTTATCACCCACACCTTTAGATTTTTTGTCAAAGATTTTCTGAAAATCCAGATACACCAAATCTACACCTGTACCCTAATCTACATAAACAGTAACTTTTTCAAAGAACGTTAAAATTAGCAAAGCAAGATTTTCTCCTGATGAAAACATGCTGGTTGTCAAACAAAATTTTAAATAACATTGCAAGATACCTTTTTATCACGTTTTCTACAACTTTTCCAACCACCAATGTAGAATTAATAGACCTATACTATCCTTCCCACTACTGGAGCAAAAGAACACAATCTCAAGATCTGAATTACAGAACTGGGCTGAATTTTTAACTGATATTTTCTGCTATGTTATATCTTATTTCATTATATTATCAATATTAACAAAACTTGAGGTTTCCTACCATATTTGTCTTAAGATACTATGTGATATCTTATTGCTTTATATTATCCTTTTACTCCTTTGTGCAAGAGGACCACAGTCCAGACAACCCCCAAACTCCTCATCTTTGTAATCAAACACTACTGAAAGGTGAGTA
>NW_013750645.1:0-1246 GCF_000517525.1 Limulus polyphemus
AATGTACCCTTCCTTGGAGTAGTAAATACTCTATATATTGTACCTATCCCTGGTGCAGTAAATACTCTACATACTGTACCCTATCCGGGTGCAGTAAAAACTCTACATACTGTACCTTATCTCCGGTGCAGTAAATACTCTACATACTGTACCCTATCTCTGGTGTAGTAAATACTATACATAGTGTACCCTATTCCTGGTTTAGTAAATACTCTACATATTGTACATATCCTTGGTGCAGTAAATACTCTACATAATGTACTCTATATCTGGTGCAGTAAATACTCTACATACTGTACCCTATCCAGGTGTAGTAAATACTGTACATAGTGTTCCCATATCTCTGGTGCAGTAAATACTCTACATACTGTATCCTATCCCTGGTGCAGCAAATACTCTACAAACTGTACCCTATCCCTGGTGTAGTAAATACTATACATAGTGTACCTTATTCCTGGTGTAGTAAATACTCTACATATTGTACATATCCCTGGTGCAATAAATACTCTACATAATGTACCCTATATATCTGGTGCAGTAAATACTCTACATACTGTACCCTATCCAGGTGCAGTAAATACTGTACATAGTGTACCCTATCTCTGGTGCAGTAAATACTCTTCATACTGTACCCTATCCCTGGTGCAGTAAATACTCTACAAAATGTACCCTATCCCTGGTGCAGTAAATACTATACATGGTGTAACCTATTCCTGGTGTAGTAAATACTCTACATATTGTACATATCAGTGGTGCAGTAAATAATCTACATACTGTACCCTATATCCGATGCAGTAAATACTCTACATACTGTACCCTATCCATGTGCAGTAAATACTCTACATAGCGTACCCTATCCCTGGTGTAGTAAATACTCTACATACCGTATCCAATCCCTGGTGCAGTAAATACTCTACATAGTGTACCCTATCCCTGGTGTAGTAAATACTCTACATATTGTACCTATCCCTGGTGCTATAAATAATCTACATAGTGTACCCTATCCCTTTTGTAGTAAGTACTCGACATATTGTATCTTTCCCTGGTGTAGTAAATACTCTACATAGTGTACTCTATTCCTGGTGCGGTAAATACTCTACATATTTTACCCTATACCTGGTTTAGTATATACTCTACATAATGTACCCTATCCATGGTACAGTAAATACTCTACATAGTGTACTCTATCCCTGGTGCAGTTTATACTCTCCATATTGTACCTATCCCTGGTGCAGTAAATAATCTG
>NW_013750646.1:0-1245 GCF_000517525.1 Limulus polyphemus
TATATATATATATATATATATATATATATTGTTATGAGTGTAAAGCTATTCAGGATAAACAAATGTAGTTTTATATAACAATTTGAAGTCATTCTATAAAGAATAAAGGGTAATTTAGATTTTTTTTGTGGTTATGAGATCAGTCAAATTGACCAACCTTGTACAAAATTAGGGTGGAGAAAATACAATATAAAATGTAAATTTTACAGAAAAACAAAAAACATTTGAAATCTAATTAGTAGGTTTTAGAGATTACGCAAATAAGATTTGAGAATTTGGAGACAAAGAAAAGAATTTTAAATCTTAGCATGGAAATCACTTACCATTCAGACTGGCATATAGAAATACTATATAAATTCACAGACAGATCTTTAGTAAAAATACTTCATTAAAATCTGATTTTTGGTTTACAAAAGACTTTTAATGTTTACTAAAAGTCTGCCAAATTTTGTGAAGATACACTGTGTATTAAAAGTTATATGAAAACTATAACAAGTACAAAATGGTTATGAGGTTGTTCAATTCGTCCAACTTTGTAGTGAGAGAGTTAAAGGATACAATATGGTTACTTTGTGACTACAATGTCAGTCACATTGACCAACCCTGTAAATGGCAAGTAGACTGCTACTAAAAATAGGGGTTTGAGTTAGCTACAACAATTAGCCTAACCTACAGTATATGTTCAGCAACCTGCTACTAAAATCCAGGGTTACCTGCATCACTAAGACTAATCTTCTTTGCACTATTCATGTTGATTACTAATAAAATCTATGGTTGAGTTAGCTGTACCATTAAAGCCTTACCTGCAGTGTACAGTGAGAGGACTGTTATTATCATCCTGGGTTTGTGTTTTCTGTACTTCCTCTATCAAGTCTATGAGGTGCACTGTACTTTCTGGTACTGCACTCAAACTACCTGAATCTGACCATCTAAGAAACTGGTACTGTGTCATAACATGGTTGTCATTGTTCTGGAAGTATGACAAGAAAAATCCTTTAACTTGATGACCACTGGCTACTAACTTTTTGAGTAGCCGATGCAAGTCTTGCTATATTTCATTCCAACAATAAAACTAGTGGATGAAACTGTTTGAAACTTCGTAAGAACTTTCATAAATGCATGTAGTTTAAGAAACATAAAGCCTGTTACTTTTTGACAAATTTAGTTTTTTTTTGCATTATGATATTTAATATCTTGGAAAGTTACATTTGGAAGTGGTATTTATAAGAAATGATTACAATATTT
>NW_013750647.1:0-1588 GCF_000517525.1 Limulus polyphemus
TTTCTCGTTCTTCTTGTTTATTTTCTTTTTCCTCTAACAACTGTTGTAATTTCTCTTCTCGTTCTTCTTGTTTCTTTTCTTTTTCCTCTAACAACTGTTGTAATTTCTCTTCTAGTTCTTCTTGTTTATTTTCTCGTTCTTCTTGTTTCTTTTGCTGTTCTTGTATTACTGCCATCAAGTCTGCTATGCTATAGTTTGATTTGCCGCTTCTCGTTTCCATTTTTTTTATCCCACTTCTGACACCAATTTGTTACGTCTCCGTTTGTTAATTAACTTTCCGTAACTTCGTTCCGACGAAACTTTAGCGACACAAGTCCTTACTTAATAAAGAATAAACCAGTTTTCTGAATATAACTTCACGATACACTTGATTTCAACATTCGCGCTAAAACAAACGCTATAACGAACATTAACTTCAACAATACTTTCTCACTGCGGATCAATTACTCACTACCTACACACACACATTGTCACGCCGTGACAATCTTATATATACCAGACTACCCTATATCTAGTAATCTCCCGACAATTCACGGAGGTACAAGATATTTCCAGAAAGCAGGGGGCGTGACACTAGTCACGTGACCCCGCTGACGCAACAATATCATAACAAATATATACAGGTGGTGTACCCAGTGTTTTGTGTAGTGGTGTTAGGGATATTTTCAGTCATGTGGGTTGAAATATTTTTAATAAGCAAACAGTTTTAATGAATATTTTTTTAATTGTTTCATTACAAGATACGGTAACCATAAAAAGGCAGGTGGTGAAACTTTGTAAACTTGTGAACGAAAATAATTCTCTAAGGGTAGGCAATGGAAATGTTGGCAAAAGTTAAAGGTGGAAGGTGATGGTTAGCATAGCTTGACCTGAATCAGCTTGAGCATGTACGAATCTTTTGCAGTTTCAACCTCATTCCTTCTAACTGAAATGGGCACTATCAAGTGACAACAAGACAGCAGGAAGAAGAATAAGGCCAGGTAAGACAATATGGCATGTGTTTCTAGGTGTCTGGCAAAGAAAACAGAAGGCAGTGTGGCCACAAATAGATGATCAGTTGGAGACATGCAGAAGCCTGAGGGTCAAGAAGTTCTCAGGTTCTAGTGATACGTATTCTATGAGCAATAAAGTGAATGAATACACATGAAGCACATAGGAATGTAGTTTTACTAATACATTGAGTCAAAGCTCATAGGTGTAACCACACATTACAACCTACTTAACCTATAAACTTAAAACTGGACTCTACATTTAAGGTCAAGTTTTAAGCCACAATTACTCTCTCTTTCTTGACTAGCCAGTGTTTTTCCTGCCTTATTCCAGTGCCAGTATATTGAAGCCTTACTTTTTTGCTGTAAGATATACCCCATTAACTCCTTACCATCCTAAAAAGCCATTGAGTTCCTGCATAACATGAAAACTTCTTCCTCAACAAGGGAATCAGCAAATCTGCTGAAGCTGATATGCTTGGGACTGACCTGACTTTCACCATGGCTGAGCTTAGGGATGAAGATATGTTGCTTGCTGATGCATTGAACATAGGATATAGTGCTAATGTGCTCTTACCTCCAACTGGTCTACTTTATAT
>NW_013750648.1:0-1233 GCF_000517525.1 Limulus polyphemus
GATTGTTGGAGCTTATTTGTTACAGGGTTTTCAGAGTAAAAATGTTTTGTTGCTTCATTTGGCTGTTGGAGCTTATTTGTTACAGGGTTTTCAGAGTAAAAATGTTTTGTTGCTTCATTTGGCTGTTGGAGCTTATTTGTTACAAGGTTTTCATTGTAAAAATGTTTTGTTGCTTCATTTGGCTGTTGGAGCTTATTTGATTTACTATTCCAAGGATTTTTTTCCTTTGTTTCTGTATTTTTATTTCTTTTTATTCTATTTTAAAATCTTATGAGTTGATCTTTTGCTTTCTTCTGGCTCTCTAGTGGCACAGCAACATGTCTGTGGAGTTACAATGCTAGAAACCGGGTTTCGATACCTGTGGTGGGCAGAGCACTGATAGCCCATTGTGTAGCTTTGTGCTTAACTTCAAACAAACACATCTTTCTTCTGAGTAAAAAAACAGTGGTATCAATTATAAGTTTTGTAGATTGAACAATTAATTTTTCTCTTTATAGGACAAAGAATCAGTGTTGTGAACTCTGCCACTTGTGTCTCTTGGATGTCAAAGATGGCATTTTACTTATGTTTTCTTTCTATCCAGTTTCTCTTGGTGTCTTCAATTTTTCAATGAGGACATAGTCACTTTCTGTTAGTTTCTTAATATTTTTTTTCTCCAGGAGAACACAATATATCATTTGGTTCCTACTGCATGTTTGTAGCTTGTTGTTTGGTCTATTTTTGATTCTAATTAAGTTATAAAAAAATGTTAACGTTAGTTTTTTTGTATGTGGATCTCTATTTTAGAAGGATGAAATTTATCTCAATTTGGTGATGGAATTCATTCCTGAAATGATTTATAGAGTTGCGAGACAATACAGTAAGTCAAGGCAAACTATTCCCATATCATTCATTAAGGTAAGTGGTGAAGCACCAAATATTTGATTATTACATCCATATAACGTAATATTTTTACTTTTTCAATCTGAACTTTTGTTATTTAACTTGCCTGTAAAGCTATCATACTTCATCATGCTGAAACTTTGTCTTCTCTAAGATGTTCTCGAAGAGTATCGGCTGAAAAAGAAATGGGCAATGTAGAGGAAATATATTAAAGTTATTTACTAAAGGTGAAGAAAATGTTATCTTAAATATTAAAGTATATAGTTTAAAGTCCCTATGCTTATGGTAAGCCCCCCAGTGGCACAGTGGTATGTCTGTGGACTTAAAACGCTAGAAACCGGGTTTCGATAC
>NW_013750649.1:0-2012 GCF_000517525.1 Limulus polyphemus
TCCTAAGTCTAATTCATGTAAAGACTTTGCACTCGCCATTCGGTAACTCTTAACCCTAACAATCGTGGATCAACTTCTTTCCTAAAAAATATATCTATTTTGAGTTAATTTTGCAATATAATGATTAAATATAACACAAGTTTCGTTTTAGTTTTGTATGGGACTTCTGATACGGCTACAAAACTAGAAAGACTACTGTATCGTTAGGCCTTGCCTCCACGTTTCGGATACACAGTAGAGAGTCGTTTGCTACTTTTACTGGCCAATCCGCAAACACCTTAAGCAACATGTTGGCTAAGTGATCGTGACAGGCGGAGCAACATACCACGCCCCGAGCTCGAGCTTCACAGCACGAGCTTCATCAAGTAGCGAAGAGAAAAGCTGAAAGCAAGCAGAAGTTACAATTGTCGTATCTTGGCTGTTACATCGAGGAAAGTACATATCCGCTAAAACGGTAGGAAAGGTAATTAAATATTAGATTACTTAAATATAGTATTGTGGCTATTTCTATGTAGTGTAGGAAACCTCAGGTCTCAAAATCAATCATTTGTAAGCACAACGCAACCAGTAGAAACTTCTATTTAACTTCCCATAGTTTTACCGGTACTAAATGACGTTGTTTTAAGTTAGCTTCTTACAGTTATATCGGTATTGTAGTGACGTTAAATTACACGTTTAACGCTTTATTTTACCTTCCTACAGTTATACCGGTATTGTAGTGACGTTAATTTACAAGTTTAACGCTTTATGTTAGCTTCCTACAGTTATACCGGTATTGTAATGACGTTAAATTACACGTTTAACGCTTTATGTTAGCTTCCTACAGTTATACCGGTATTTTAGTGATGTTAAATTACACGTTTAATGCTTCATTTTAGCGTCCTACAGTTATACCGGTATTGTAGTGACGTTAATTTAGAAGTTTAACGCTTTCTCTTAGCTTCCCATAGTTATACCGATATAACAGTGACGTTAAGTTACAAGTTTAATGCTTCCTATAGTTACACCGGTATTATAGTGACGTTAAGTTACAAGTTTAACGCTTCCTATAGTTACACCGGTATTATAGTGACGTTAAGTTACAAGTTTAAAGCTTCCTATAGTTACACCGGTATTATAGTGACGTTAAATTACAAGTTTAACGCTTCCTATAGTTACACCGGTATTATAGTGACGTTAAGTTACAAGTTTAACGCTTCCTATAGTTATACCGGTATTATAGTAACGTTAAGTTACAAGTTTAATTTATAGTGACGTTAAGTTACAAGTTTATAACTATAGGAAGCGCCAACTATATTATAGTGACGTGATTGGAATACATTGTTTTAATTCTAAGGGATTACATAAACAATGAAATGCTTTAAACGTAATAGGCCTAATACTAATGTTTTAAACGTAATAGGCCTAATACTAATGTTTTATGTCAAAAATTATACTTATCGTTCTTCGCCAGCTTACAGACTATAACAAGTGTTCCAACAGGCCGATTCCTTCCAAAAAAACGATGCAAAAAACATTACTAAATCAGATACCAGTAACGACAACAATTTATCTCGTACACAACAACAGTAAATTAAAGTTTCACGGACAAAACTATGTGAACCACACGGACGAGAGGTAGTGTAATGGTCTTGATAGAATCTTTAGAAGGGTGAATAACAACCGGTACGTTGTTGCTGACTAGGTGGGTCCAACAATGTTGCCTTTTGACCCTGATAATGAAACAATCCGCCTTACTGGTAATGTCCGGAATTAGTCCGAACAGGACGTGACGTTTTTCAACCAATAGGAGATCATGCTTCTTCGTAAAGGGACTGTAATCAAACAAAACAATTTATGGAGTGGAAGCTGTTACTGAGGCTAAAGGTGTTCCAGCCTAGTATTTAGTTTATGGAGTAGAAGCTGTTACTGAGGCTAAAGGTGTTCCAGCCCAGTATTTAGTTTATAGAGTGGAAGCTATTACTGAGGCTAAAGGTGTTCCAGCCTAGCATTTAGTTTATGGAGTGGAAGTT
>NW_013750650.1:0-3399 GCF_000517525.1 Limulus polyphemus
TATATATATATATATATATATATATATATACACACACACACACACACACAGGAAAAGCTATCTTTAATTCAAGATTAAAATCTGTGTAACTCCAGTTTGAGGAGGTGTTAAATTAAATACAAAAGAAACAAAATGTATTTGTAAGTTACACAATATCAATAGTGACGCCGCAAAAACAAATATATGAAATAAGACATTATTTGTAAGTTTTTCCACTGCCTGTTTGGGCTTTGTTGGTTTTTTAGATTCATAAGTTTTTCCTAAACTAATTTGAGCAAAATCACGGAATTTTTTGAACCCACTAAACTTTTTTCTTTTCTCATTCTAAGTAGGTGGAGTGGCAGTTTTTAAATAAATCTGTCTACTTTGCCCAAATATTAATTACAATTTAATACATTGTGTAATGAAAACATCAACAGGGAATACAACATAATATGGGGTAGTGGAGACAGCACGAGAAAATAAGCTTCTACAGAAAGAATACAGGAATAAGTATTTGTCGGAGAGAGAGAGAATATACATTAATTTAACTACCTAAAATCAATGATTGCGTTAATTAAGAATCAAAGTAAACCAAACAACAGCAACTGAAGGTCGTCACGTGTTGTTTTTTAAGTATATCTTTCAGTAACTACTTATCTTTTTAGTGAAATGAAATGTTTTTGTAAAATCTTTTAATTTTTGAGTTTTTTTTACACTTTTGACTCTGTTTTCCGTTATAAATAAATCTTTTATTATTATATCAAAAGTCACTTTATGATTTGCAACAGTAACAAGAGAGGTTGAAACAAAAACGGTGTATTTTATAATGAATAATTTTTTTTCTAAGGATAATTGTACACCATTAAATTTTATTTGTTAATAGCAAATTTGTACAAGTGTTTCTTAAAAGTAGTGTATTTATCTGTTTAAGTTAAAGAGTTGCTTAGATATGATGATAATAAAAATTAATAATATTACGTCGACATTAGGTAGCCTTGATTCTAATCTGTAGTTAGTAAAAATCAATTACTGAACGTACTCGAAACAATACAGATTAAAAATATTTTTAGGGTTTATCGTTAAAACCACCGTAGCATGTCTGCGGACTTACAACAGCACATATGTGCTTTACTGTAAATAAAATAATCGTTAAAACAAACATTGAGGATGTTCTAATTTTGCATTTTTATATCGATTATTAAATGATTTACTCCTACACTTAAAATGTATTAATACCACTGGTAAACACTTTGTTCAGAGTACAGCTCCACGATTCCAGTTGTAAGTCGGAGATCTAATAGTCTGGTATTCTGCGAACCTTCAGTTATCGAGTCTAAGAGAATGTCCTGGGAGAAAACCTTGAAACTATACGTTTTTTTAAAACCTAATTTTCATCTGATAATCACCGTAGACATGATAATTTAAAATATGCAGCAGTTAATAAGAAGTGACTTTCTAGCAATTGCTAGTGGAACTCAAACTAGTACAAGTTTGAAAGTCAGAATAAATATGGGAAAAATCTTTAATATATCGGGAGGTCTTGAGATGTTAAACGGTATTTGTAAGCTGTAACAGCTTGTAAGTTTAAACAATAAGAAAATCGTGCGTGTCAAAGTTTACGATAGTTTTCGGTTAGGCCCATACGGTAAAAACTTTTTCACAATTTTAATTCTAAAGTAAGTGAATGAAAATATAATTATTTGAAAAGTTCTACATCGTCTGTATTTTTAACTATACGTAGAATAGTGGGATTTTATATCGTACCCATGATTCCAAACTGTAGAGCGCGTTTTCGTTACAACGTTCATAATCCGAGCACAGTAATAACTAAGCCTCGGCAGGTCCACGTGTTACAGATACTGGTGAAATAAAAACTGTCCTAACACTGGAGGGTACTAGATAAATGTTTGGGCTATCTCTGCTCTGCCCACCACGGGTATCGAATCCCGGTTATAGCAGTACAAGTCCGCAGACATGCCTGCTAAATAAACATATTCCCAAACCTTCAAGCATATTAAGAGTTCAAGCCTTAAAATTTTGTTTTTCGCAGACTAAAAGATATATATTATCTACATTTTTTAAAGTTACCTTTCCTGTCGGTGGTTCGTGTGCAAACTTGGCTTTGTCTGTGTACTTTAAAGTCAGGTCTACCCCTGTGAGGTAAGACTGAAATATATATTTAGAATTACAAAGACTTAGACAAAGGTTAAATAAAGTGGTGCTGAGATAAATATTTACACTTTATCCTTTTTTAGTTTTGATCTGGTGAAACTCGAAAGTGAGACGTTCAGGTTATTTTGAAATTTGGATTTTCGTAATGGCGATTTGAGCTATATTTTCGTTTGAACTATAGCGTAATGTTAAATTCTTTAACCGTTTAAAATTCTAGTAAGTGAACATTATTTGATTTTAACGTTTGCTTAGAAGTACAGTTTTATTTAACTTGCTTTCTAGTTTAGATGCTTAATCGTTAACTTTGAGAGGGAAAGACACCGAACTGATAATAGTCCTTGATCACGCTTTTATCAATTCAACACTAATCCACTTGCCAGCTTTTGTAACCATTGTATTTTACAAATAAACATTCGCGTGCTTGCACTCTGTGGTGTAGTGCAAAATAAAGAAGTTGGCAGAATGAGATTAAACCGTCCGTGAAAGTTGGGATTCGTTTGAAATAATGGCGATATGGCGTGTCTCCGCTAAAAAAAAAGGATATAGATACGCCATGCCCTCTCCTTGTACTCCTGTCGATATAATCTTTCTTCCTTTTCCCTTCTATTAATTACAAAAATGTAGAGCTAACTTTTTTTTTTCATTCGTTTGTTTAAAATTTTATCACCGTGTTCCTAATTTTGAGGAAACTAGGTAGAACCATCAGTTCTTGGGCTATACACGTCTAACCGAATAGTAGGATTTGAACGTCATTTCTGTAGCGCATCCGTGTCCCCAAAGTGTGAAGCGCGTTTTGTACCAATGAGGAAACGCGAACCATAAACTTTCAGGGTCACAGTGTGAGCGCGTTGACTATTATGCCATGCCTTGCACAAATTGTATTTTTTCACAAAATCACATAGATAGTTGTTTCTTATATTTTATAGATATATTCATGTTCTTCAAAGCATATCTTGAAGAAATGAGTTTTTATTTTATTTGTAATTAATACAACCGCTTATCGTCAAACGACATTTTAGAATTAAACCAAAGATTTGAGTAAAAACATTATCGATACAAATGATGGAACCACAATTTATTCAAAATTTTATTTACAATAAAATGTATTACCTTACCAACAAAATTTTATTGAAATTACATATATATATATATATATATATAAACGGAAAACAGCATGCATAAATTTTTTTGTTTTTCTCACAAAAGTATTCACAGGGTAGTAGTAGAAGTTACGTATTAAATAAC
>NW_013750651.1:0-1245 GCF_000517525.1 Limulus polyphemus
AGTAGGACTAACTACCAAAACATGCACCTGTTTAAACACATGGAAGAACGTGGCAATATTCAACAACGTGTTTCTTCATACAAGCACCTTTACATACCATATGACTGTATATCAGATATTTATAGACACTAACCACGGTATTTGAACACTGAAGTCTATTACTAACATGTGTGGTAACATCACCAGGGATGTTTTGTGAAAGTACCCGGTGAAAATGTGCACGGAATAGGTAATAACCTAATCCAACGTACCATTTTTACTTGATAAACTGTATTATATTTGTTTGTGTGTTTGTTGTTAAGCGTAAAGCTACACAATGGGCTATCGGTGCTCTGCCTACCACCACGGGTATCGAAACCCGGTTTCTAGCGTTTAAGTCCAGAGACATACCGTTGTTTTAACGAGGACCAACCAGGTACTGAATGTTTAATATGAACTGATATAAGGTTACATATTCTATTTATAATAATTTTATGTTATATTTTGTCATTATATATGTATTGGTAAGGTTTTGTTGTGATAGGTGAAATGTTGATTTACACATCTTTCTACAGGTGTCTGATAAAATTGTTTGCTGTTCTAATAAATCGTTCATTATGTCCATAGAACATGTGTCAGTATACAAATTAAATAAATAGATGTTTAATATAACAGACATTTCTCAGTTTGACAGCACTAAGTATATTTGTATTCCATCTTTATAATAATGATCTTATTTGTTACAAAATATGCAAGCATTTTGGCCAAGACTGTGTGTATGTACATATATAACCTACAGCACTGTATGTATGGTTTGCATAAGTACTGAGTTGCCATTATAATTACTTATCATGTGTGAGATTCCTGTAAACATGTAATGTAACACGACTTAGGGAGAGTTCTGGAACACCACCACTGGGAAGTTTTATTATTAAAGTTAAATTGTACATTCTAGTACGTTTTGAAAGTATGAGAAACTTTAATATTGATATACTCGGTGATCGTTAGAGTACGTAACTAGGTGACCGTTAGAGTACGTAACTCGGTGATCGTTAGAGTACGTAAATCGGTGATCGTTAGAGTACGTAACTCGTGTGATCGTTAGAGTACGTAACTAGGTGATCGTTAGAATACGTAACTCGGTGATCGTTAGAGTACGTAACTCGGTCATCGTTAGAGTACGTAACTCGGTGATAGTTAAGAGTACGTAACTCGGTCATCGTTAGAGTACGTAACTCGGTGATAGTTAGAGTACGTAACTCGGTC
>NW_013750652.1:0-1243 GCF_000517525.1 Limulus polyphemus
ATTTGCGAGATTTAGACCATCTTACCGGTACCTTCATCGGGCAACATTGTACAGTACATTGTTGCCCGATGAAGGTTGTGTGTATGTATACATCTATATAAACTTCTGGTAAAGTAAAATTAATATCTAGAATTATACACGGACTTTTCTCTACGTTAAAATACTTTTATTTGCGAGATTTCGACCATCTTACCGGTACCTTCATCGGGCAACATTGTACAGTACATTGTTGCCCGATGAAGGTTGTGTGTATGTATACATCTATATAAACTTGTGGTAAAGTAAAATTAATATCTAGAATTATACACGGACTTTTCTATACGTTAAATTACTTTTATTTGCGAGATTTCGACCATCTTATTGGTACCTTCATCGGGCAACATTGTACAGTACATTGTTGCCCGATGAAGGTTCCGGTAAGAGTGTCGAAAGCTCGCAAATAAAAGTATTATAAGGTAGACGAAATATATATTATAAAAACATTTTAAGTACTTACAGAAGAAAACGTGTAAATACATTGGTTCAACGATGACGTTTTGATTTTACAAGATTTTCCGTGTATTTAAATTCAGAATGAAGTGGTCCGAAATTTTACGAAGTCTCAAAATATCCTCAGAATAATAGTGGACTATTTCGTTAATAAGAGCAAGACGTGATTGGATACATATTTTACCGGTTTCTCTGGTTGTTGAAAGTCATGCAGCTCGACATCACAAGATGAACTGAGTGCAGATGAGTTTGCTGCTCGTTTTGAAGTCGTGTTTCTTTGAATTTCCAGTTCGGTTACAAGGTTTAGAAACATGCTCTGGAAGTGAAAAAAAAACAAAGTCTTAAATCTAAAATATTTAACCACATTGTTATTATTTACTTTAAAAGTGAATTAATTTAAAAACGAAAAATATCACTATTTTTCTTATATAACATTTCATATACAAATACAATTCCTTAACCCTATTTTTTTAATGTTCTTTATATTTCCGAACTTTAAAATTATTAGGTTTTATAAAAATAGTTACGTAACCAACTCCTAAATATTCCATCGTCAATAAGATTACTCTAATTATGGAGCAAAATCTAAGTCCTTTTCACCATCTTGTCTACAAGGGACTTACAGAAGTATTTTATAAGAAACATTGTTCTATCAGAATGGTGGTATAACAATAATAATAAGCTATACACAGAATTTACAGAAGTGCTTTATAAGAAACATTGTTCTATCGAATGGTAGTATAACAATAATAAT
>NW_013750653.1:0-1749 GCF_000517525.1 Limulus polyphemus
GTCTGTAAGCCAGACTAGTTTCGGAGAATTCCACTCCTCATCAGTGATCCTGGACACTACCACCAATAAAATATCAAACCAAACCAAGCCTTTATAGTAGTGAGGTATCGAAAATCGAACTGGTGTATTTAAGTGTTTTTGTGAGTGTAAAACGCTTAAATATACCGTTTCGATTTGGAGAGTAATAATCACTTGGTCCGTGTACCATTTATAAACTTCTTTAACCTTAAGACAATATACCAGATTAAAAAGGTTAAAGGTTTCGTTAAGTTCCGAAGTTAATATATTGTTTTATAAAGTAATAAGTAATTACCTCTTTAAATAGTTTTCTTTGGTTTCAGCATCTTCCAACAGAGGGGGTTGAACAAACCTTGTTTCTGGTCTTTTGTTAGTGGATATGACATCGGTACAAGTCTTTGAATTTTTACAATATTAATTCATCTTTTAAAAATCTGATGGACGGAAGATGGCTGCAACTAGTAGCAGTTCTTATCTTCGTTATTTTCTGCATATTTTCCACAAACAACATTTCTCAAAGTTCATCACCATTTCTTTGTTGTTCCTTAACAGAACGTTGACAACTTTTTTTACTAAGAAGGTGATGAATAAAGCAGTTTAAGTATAGACGTAAGGAGTTCTTTGATCTGGTGTTAAAAATCGGACAAGTAAAACAAATAAATTAATGAATCTAAGTTTCAAATGGACAGCAACTGCCTGTTGTAGAAACCTATAAATGTAGAGGACGACGTTTCGAAAGTCTTCCGCCTCTCGTCTTCAATTGCTGTCCATTTGAACAACCTATCAAAGATTAATTAATTAATGTCGATAGAAATGGACACTTGATGTTGACGATAGACTTTGGTCATTGTTGCAAGACCGTTTGTTTATTTGAAGTTAAGCACAAAGCTACACAATGGGTTATCTGTGCTCTGCCCGGGTGGGTATCGAAACCCGGTTTATACCGCTGTGCCACTGGGGGTTGCAAGGAGGCATGATGTTGTTTACGATATTCTTAGTCACAATCAAGTGTTTCGTAAATCTTTCAAAATTCTCGTACACGTACACGTAACCATTTTCAGAAGTTCTCGTACACGTAAGTAACCATTTTCAGAAGTTCTCGTACACGTAAGTAACCATTTGTAGAAATTAAACTTTTAATTAACCAAGAATGTAATTTAGTGATAAGATATTAAACAAAAATGCAGTTTCCACTAATGCTAAAAAATGTTATCACTAACCTTTCTTGGGTCATTGGAGATCCAGTCAGTAGGCCGACTAATAAATTAACACATTTTAGTGATAACTATGTAAGAAGTTCATTTCAGTCAGTAGGTTGGGGTCGGAACTTTTTACATAGTTATCCGACTAATAAGTTAACTCATTTCAGTCAGTAGGTTGGGTCATTGGAGGTCGAAAGTTTAGTTATAACTATGTAAAAAGTTCCGACTAATAAATTAACACATTTCAGTCAGTAGGTTGGGTCATTGGAGATCGAAAGGTCAGTGATAACTATGTAAAAAGTTCCGACTAATAAATTAACACATTTCAGTCAGTAGGTTGGGTCATTGGAGGTCGAAAGGTTAGTGATAACTATGTAAAAAGTTCCAACTAATAAGTTAACTCATTTCAGTCAGTAGGTTGGGTCATTGGAGGTCGAAAGTTTAGTTAGTGATAACTATGTAAGAAGTTTCGAAAGGTTTCTCCAATGACATTTCAGTCAGTAGGTTGGGTTGTTAATTTATTAGTCGG
>NW_013750654.1:0-1245 GCF_000517525.1 Limulus polyphemus
AGACAAATAGAGATTATTGTGAATTAACGTGCAAAGTAAAATTTAATCTATAAGTTATAATATTTGAATAAACTCGTGGAAGTCATGCGTGAAACAAGAGTTTTTAACAGCAGGTTAGAGCCCTGTAAAGTTGTCTAGTGTGTTGTTATTTACAGTGTTACTTCCAAACATAATGGTTTTAGGCTTTCCTTTATATGAGTTCGTCTCTCGTTAGGTGAAAATATTCATCGCTAATAACAATAATCACTTGAGAATAGTTACGTTTGTTATTTATATCATAATAACATCTAATTGCATAATAAAACATTAATCATGATTATTTGCTTCCAAAATATGTGTTCTATTTTCACTTTAGTAGTATGGCTTGATGTCAAGTGCCAGCATCATAATTTGCATAGTGAAACAATTTCATTTGAAAGGTTGGTGTAGGTCGTATAAAGCTTGACTTGATTTGATTACAAACAAACCCAGCAATTATGTTTAATAACTAACACTTGTCTGAAAGCTTAAGATTTTGAATTAACTACTATCAACTGTAACTCCAAAGATAAAGTCTTATTGTGAGATATAGTATCTCGAAGGGTAAGTAATTTTCTGAAAACTTGATCATAAATAATTTAGGAAGTAACAGTGGTAAAATGTTTGTTTTTGTTTGTTTGTTTTTGAAGTTAAGCACAAAGCTACACAATGGGCTATCTGTGCTCTGCCCACCACGGGTATCGAACCCCGGATTCTAGCGTTGTAAGTCCGAAGACATACCGCTGTGCTACTGGGGGGCCAGTGGTAAAAGGCGTGGCTTGCTGAGGCTGAAGCTCTCCCTAAATAATATGCCGTAGTTTGGCCTGTAGTAGCTCCCGACCCATGAAAGCTTCAGAGTGTTATTTTTTACAGCATTTATGCCTAAAATATGTAGAGTGAAGTCCCTCAATTTTTTGTCTAGCTCATCTCAGCATCCCTGACCCGCTGGGAAGAAGCTAGCACTACCCCTCAGTTTGGATTTCGTGGCATGTAAATTATTAAAATTTTAAAACCATTTCTCCAAATCCACAAAACTCATTTTTGTTCTCTTTTACCCCACTTCTTTCTCAGAAGTTTATCATCAATTCTTACTGAATTCACGTCTTTACAGACAACAACAAAAACTATAATCAGAGCTTCTGAGCTGTATAAATCAGTTTTTGTTTGTTTCTTTGGAGCAAAGCCACATTGAGCTAACTGCTTTTTTCCACCGCGAGGAATTGAACG
>NW_013750655.1:0-1879 GCF_000517525.1 Limulus polyphemus
CCAGTTATTACTTGATTAAACCAGATTATTCTTTCTCGATACAATCTTTTAGTATACAGTAATTCCACAGTCAGTACGCTTCTCGTCACATTGAACTTAACAACTTTATAATACACGCTATAAATCACAGCGATTCACAACCTCGATAACGTCGCTCTCTACGATTGGAAAACATACACTAGCTCGAAACAGAATCGTAAATGACCCGAACTCACTGTAACTACTGTTCGCTTTTTCATCCACTTGATTTTTCCTGCCAGGTTTATATATTAACGAATAGGCATCTCTAAAATTCGCGGACTTCCCAGATAATTTGAGATACTCAGTCACGCATGCGCAAGCAGCGTCACGTGACTTCCGCTGATGTAACATCATAAAGACAAATGAGTGTGGTTTTTATAGTAAACTCAATACAAACAGGAAACTAATGAATACAAAGACAAATACATCATAAAGACAAATGAGTGTGGTTTTTATAGTAAACTCAATACAAACAGGTATCATATATGTATTAATAAACGTCTAAATAGTTTGTAACATAACACTTATAAAAAAAAACCCATCTAAAATCATTCTTAGAAGTACAAAAACAAAACAAAAAACTATAAGTTCAGGGACGGGAAGTGTTTAAGAACTAGAATGACCTGTAATTATACCAGCTGTATAGCTGAACGTCACTGTACAGCACTTCTCTATCTTAAGATTAACCACAGTCAACTGTTCATTGTTTAACCTACATAGGTTTGTGTACAGTCCTTCTCTATCTCAAGTGTACCAATGTTGGCCGTTTGTTTGACTTGTTTAGTTTTACTGAGCGTACACCACAATATGCTTTAGTTGATAAAGTAATAAACTACAGAACTGAAGGTTACTGGATAATTAAACTTTCTGTGTTGGATAAACAGCAGTTTGCATGATTTGTCAGTTTTCCGTAGATAAGATATTTTGTACTAGACGAACATTTACCAACATAACTAAGTCCACAATGTTTTAAGTATTTATCAGCTTACACTTCCATAAAAACTTCCTTCTTACAAATCTATAGAATGTTGGAAATCATAATTTGTTTTTATAGTCTCTTCAGGTGCATCATCCTGTTTGTATTTATTAATGCTTTCAGCACTTAAATTATAGTGTTAAGACCGACAGTATCATTGGACTGACTATTCTTTGTTTGTCAAATTTATGAGAAAAGGATCTGAAAATAAATGTTGCTTCTGTTTAACTTCAGACGGTAATTACGATACCGGTGGAACAGTTATATCTTTTTTTGTGGATATGAAAATATGTTTCTACTAAATTAAAGATACTTAGAAATTTGGGATAGAAATATTTGAATTGAACATTGTAACAAAATGTCAGAAAAATTAATGAATTTTATTCGGCACTGACATAACAAACTATGTGCCGGATCTAAAATTTTATTTCCATCCAATTATTGATCTCTAGCCACACAGATTTGTGTAAATAGTGTTTTCTTTTACATGTGTGGTTTTGAGAATATTTAGAAGTTATTTTATTTGTTACAATGGATTTTATGGCATTAAGAAAATATATGTGTGGTCATTATGATTAATGCTGCTGTTAATAAAAGTTTTAGAATAATTGGTGCTCTCAAAAAAATTGTCTTTGTAATAACTTTTGTAATGAAAATAAAAGTTTAACTTTGTTCAAAAAAATACTTTTGATGTTCATGATTCTGTGCAAGAACAAACATTACATTGATCTTTGTATTCATTAGTTCCATAAACAGTGACAGCTTAGCACACAATAGTTTCAACAAGATTAAAAACAACATCAAAGCACTTTCAAATGTCAACTTAAGTTTACAACTTCGGGCTAAGTGTTGTACAAGTGCTAAAAATCTCAGCTATAATAC
>NW_013750656.1:0-2594 GCF_000517525.1 Limulus polyphemus
GTAATGTAATAAGTGTAAATGATATATGGTTACAATGACCGGGCATGCAGGTGTAATGTAATAAGTGTAAATGATATATGGTTACAATTATTACCATAGACCGGGCATGCAGGTGTAATGTAGTAAGTGTAAATGATATATGGTTACAATTACGGTAATAATTGTAACCATATATCATTTACACTTATTACATTACACCTGCATGCCTGGTGTAACCATATATCATTTAGACTTATTGCATTACACCTGCATGCCCGGTAACCATATATCATTTACACTTATTACATTACACCTGCATGCCCGGTCTAAAAAGGCACCAGATTTATCTAACTACTGTAACTAATTGCTGCTTCTATTAAAAAAACATTGTATTCATTGATTCTTTTTTTCAATTGTATTTGATCTAGTACTTTAATAAGGCTTGTCAGTTTGCATGGCCCACAAAACAGGTTAATTCTTTACTCAGAATCTATCCCTAAATTTGTGCATAACTGTATAACAACTGTAAGATAAACCCGAAGCTCTACTTAGGTGTAACTGTCATTATGTTATGGTAAAAATGTCAGTCCATAAGTTCTCCATGAGGCTAACAGTTATTATGTTAAATTCTTCTTGATACAGATAATCATAACATACTTGTCCTAAAACAAGTATTATAATTGAAAATATCTAAAGACGTCACATCCAACTATAAAGATGCATGATAATGTGTAATAATAAAAGTTCCAGACTTACCAAAAGCCCTGGCAACTCTTTCAAGTATTGCCGAACATTCTCATGCCAAGATGTTTTACCAAGCAAGTAGTGACCATAACCATCTCCTGCTATTTCTTGAAGCTCTGCCACATCACCAGTCTGTAGAGCCTTGTTAGTTTTCTCTATGACCATCTTTGGAATGACTTCTGTGTGTGTGTGATAAATTATTTAACTTACTAAGCTAGAAACTTCATATCAAAACCTCCTTCACCACAAAAATAAATCGATCAATAAAGGATATATCTTTATATATATATATTTCATTTGTTAACAGTAACAGTATTTGAGTATGGTATTTGAAAGTAGTTTAAAATATAATTGTTTTTGCGATGTCAAGAGTAACAAGAAAAAAATTCCCAATTTTCTATTAATAAAATTTCAAAAACTTTTTTTTTAGTATTGTAAGAACAAAGAATAATAACAATAGTTTTTATGATTTTGGTAGCTTTATAATTATCCAATTATACTTAAATAATGATACTTGTTACATAAAATTACTCCAGTAATACTGCAAAGTTATGACCAAATATTCTTTAAAATACTGTCATTCTTTCTTAGAATGGGAACATAAGAGAATTAAACAATTGGTTATCTTATTTTTTTGTTATAATTTCATATAGAAAGTACTTATTTCTTCAACACAAAATCTAGCACATAGTATTTTACCTTACTTTCACATTTTTATTATTTTATGATAATTACAGTTGTTAATTATACATCTGTTTCTGGTATTATGGTAATAATTGTAACCATATATCATTTACACTTATTACATTACACCTGCATGCCCGGTCATTAAAATAGAAGCAGCAATGAATTGCAGTGGTTAGATAATTCTGGAGCCTTTTAAATAGAAGCAGCAATGAGTTGCAGTGGTTAGATACATAAATCTGGTGCCTTTTAAATAGAAGCAGCAATGAATTGCAGTGGTTAGATAATTCTGGAGCCTTTTAAATAGAAGCAGCAATGAGTTGCAGTGATTAGATAAACCTTAAGAATCACTGCCACAAAAAGAAGGGCATGATATAAATATTCTCTGTGAAATTATTATTTCTTTTTGTAATTAATATTAATAATAAATAATTTTTTCAATATTTAGTTTTTAGTTTGTTCACCCTAATTTTAAAAGAATTTGAAACCCTCGAATATTATATTATTGACAACATATTAAACTATATTCAGAAAATTACAGTATTGTTTGAAATACAGGACTCAAAACTAAGTTTGTAATACACATGTTTTAATTATTCATTAGGAGTCAGATGCTACTGTTCAACAAGCCCTGAGGGCAGGGGATCTAGAAATGGTTGCAGAACATGTGACCAAGAACGAACAGTTGCTGAATTTCAGGGATGAGAATGGTGAAATGATTGTTCATCAAGCTATTACTTATAACCAGTTTCCCATTCTACAATATCTTGTGGACCAATTTCCACAAACTGTAAAACAGAGGGACCGTGTAAGTAAATGTATCATATTTCAACACTTTTCCAGCTTCTGTTTGGTTATTAATAGATTATGATGTAACTGACAGTTACTTATTAGGCTCAAATAAATCTTACAACCATATTTTTGTATAAAAACCTAAATGTGCTTCTTTGATTAACAGTATCATATTATGAAATTAATATATGTTTTCTTTTTTTACCACTTGAATGAATAAATTTGAATTTTTTTGCATTTTTAGGGAGGGCGCACAGGCCTTCATATTGCTGCCATACAGAAGAATGAAGCAATGTATGAATTGCTTCTTTCCAAAGGTGGTGACCCTAAGGCACTTGATCAGGTAATACTGGATTTTTTAGTGACCCTAAAGCACTTGATCAGGTAGTACTGGA
>NW_013750657.1:0-1273 GCF_000517525.1 Limulus polyphemus
AGCCATTACAAAATGTTGTTGTATGTTTAAACGTAAAACTACACAATGGGGTGTCAGCGCTCTTCCCACCACGAGTATTGAAACCCGGTTTCTAGCGTTGTAAGTCCGCAGACTTACCGCTGTGCTACTAGGGGGGGGGCGATATTTTATGCAAGAGGATAGATTATTTGTAAATCTTGTTCAAACTACGGGTTTTTCGGAGTGTATGTTTATAGCGAATGGAACCGTATAGTGTGGTTTAGGTTTAATACCCATCGGTTTAAGGCTGATATACTCTACAGAGTGAGAGGATAAGGGCAGGACTGTCAAGCACATATCTTTAGATTTAACGACTTCCTCGTGCTTGGTGCGCGAGCGAGCTTTACTTACAGTGGAAGTGGCGCCTAACGGAAAGTAAATGACGTCGTATAATCCACATATCGGTGTTTGAAATATGATCTTATTCATCTTTTTCTTTCTGGATTTTTCCCTAATTATGCTACGGCTGGTTTGTAATATGGTGAGTTTCGCACTAAAGTTTTTTTTTTACTAAATGCACACGATGGTCTGTAACGGTTTGGTTTGTTATGAATTTCGCGCAAAGCTACACGAGGGCTATCTGCGCTGTCCGTCCCTAATTTAGCATTGTAAGACTAGAGTGAAGTCAGCTAGTCATCACCACCCACCACCAACTCTTGGGCTACTCTTTTACCAACGAATAGTGGGATTGACCGTCACTTATAACGCCCCCACGGCTGAAAGGGCGAGCATGTTTGGTGTGACCCGCGCCCCATCAGATTGTGAGTCGAGCACCATAACCACCTGGCCATGCCGGGCCGGCCTGTAACGGACATTTGCAAGAAGTCGTATATTGAGTGAGAAAAGTGATTTTAACGATAAATTATATCGCTTGCATACATATCTTAAACAATGTTAAATTGTCTTGTTTGCTTTAGGCCCTTTAGGGAAAAAAAAACACACTGGTGTATCATCTGTGCCCATCGCAGGGAATCGAACGACGAATTCTAACGCTGTCCTACCGGGAGACAATAATGATAGATAAATATATGTTTACCACGATGCCGAAACTATTAAGGTTTTCTAGAAAGTTGCATCTGTGGATGTAAGGGATTTATTACACACATATATAACTGTTTAATAATCAAGACTACAGTTAGGCAATCGTACAAAATCATTTGCAAAAAAATATATTTTTTTTCCTACAAAGATTCGATACAATCCTAATCATACGTTCAAAAATGAATTTAAAACAATGTACAATAACAAATTATTT
>NW_013750658.1:0-2311 GCF_000517525.1 Limulus polyphemus
TTAATGTTACAAGTGGGGTACCTCAGAGCTCAGTCTTAGGACCTTTACTCTTTTTAATTTACATCAATGACATATATGAAGGAACAGTCAATAAATTACTTAAATTTGCTGATGATGTTAAGATCTTGGGTGTTGCTAGCTATGAAGAGGATGCTGCTGATTCACAAAAGGATTTAGATCATTTAGTGAATTGGGCAAATAAATGGCAAATGGGTTTTAATTATAATAAATGCAAGATAATGCATGTTAGTTATCATAATTTGAATTACAAGTATAATTTGGACTGGAATAACCTTAACAGTATCATGAAAGAAAGGGATGTTGGTGTAATGGTCGGTCATTCTCTTAAGCTATCCAAGCAATGCACTGTTGCTAATGGTGGGGCAAATATGATTTCAAGTTGTATGTACAGAAATATTGAATACAAGTCTAAAGAGGTTATAATTTCATTGTACATGTCACTGGTTAGGCCACATTTGGATTATTGTGTTCAGTCTTGGGCTTCTTACATTATGAAGGACATTGAATTGTTGGGAAGGGTTAAGAGGAGGGTTACTAGAATGGTCCCTGGGATGGAGGGGTTGTCGTATGAGAAGAGTTAGAGGGGATTTGATTGAAGTGTTTAAGATTGTAAAGGGGAATGATAGTGTTGATGCATCATCTTTTTTTTTCATACTTAATGGTGATAACAGTAGAACTAGTCATCTTAGCTAAGACAGTTTTATTTTTCTAACAGGGGTGGGGGATGGCCTCTGGAATGGGTTGCCTTCAGACGTTGTGGAGGCAGTAAACTTAAGTTTAAGAGAAAGGTTGATAACTATATGAATGATAAGAGTTGGCTTTAAGATTTTATATTTCAATTTATTTATTTAATAGTTTTAGTTTAGTTTAGAGGATGTGGCAGCCAAGATGGACAAATGGGTCCCTTGTTATCCCTAAACATTGTGCTATGTTATAAACTTTTGTCCTGGTAATACAATGTCTTGTGTCTATGTGACAAGGTTCTATGTTGCTATGACACTAACTGTATAAATTCTGTCCTAACAATACAGTGCTTTGTGTATATCCTGTCTATGCTACAAAGCTGTATGTTTATATGACACTAAAAATATAAATTCTGCACTGGCAATATAATGTTTTGTGTACATTCTGTCTATGATACAAGGTTATACATTTATTTGGACCTAAATGTATAAATTCTGTCTTGGTAATACAGTACTTTGTATATATATTATATTTATGAAACAAAGTTTTATCTTGATACTATGCTAAAAGTATAAAGTCTGTTGATTTCAAGGTTAGCTTTATAGTTCTTTAAATAAAGTAATTTTTCAGCATTAAAACAACAAATTTACATAACACATAAATTCGGACTCTATCATTAGGAAGCAGCTAGACTTCTTACATGTTCATTAGCTTCTCTCTCCTGTGTGAAGTCTTCCCGTTCTCTCTTGGTTAACTCCTGTAGCTTGTGGTGCTCTTCCTGGAGACTTGAAAGTTCAGAAGAGTTGTCTGCTAGTTGATCTTGAAGGTTTAACTTTTCCTGCAGTTAAAGTAATAATGAGGTTAATTAACAACCAATTATACAGAAATGAGAAAATATCTTAATGTAATAAATTTTCCTGGGCATTAAACAAAATTGTTTTACAGTCTCTGAGAAATAGTTCAAGAATTCTCACAGCAATCAGCGCAGGTCGCAATAGCTCATGACCTTTGACAGGTCACGATAGCTTATGTCCTTTAATAATCATCACAGGTCATAATAGTTCCTGACCTTTTGCAATAATAACAGGTCACAATAGCTCATGACCTTTGACAGGTCACGATAGCTTATGTCCTTTAATAATCATCACAGGTCATAATAGTTCCTGACCTTTTGCAATAATAACAGGTCACAATAGCTCATGACCTTTCAATATACAGTAAGGACCCAATCAGTTGTGAGAAGGTTAAGGAAAGCATACACAAGATCTCATCGAAGACTTTACTTACATCATCTCCATTAATATTCGTTTCAACTTCAACACAACTGCTTATGGCTTAAGGTGCAGCTGTGTGAAGAAGGGTATTCTGCTCAAGATGCTGTAAACTACACAGAAAAAGTAACCATAACGTATATTGAAATAAAAGTTAAACAATATTATTATTATTATCATACATACGTGCAGTTGATGGTTCAATATAATGTTACGACAGCGGGGTCACGTGACGAATATTCTAGAAGATTCGCTAGTACGTTGCGACAGCGGGAGTCAATTGACGCTGGTAGCACGTGTTGAGAGTCTTAGAAGTTTCTAGAACAAGCAGTATT
>NW_013750659.1:0-1245 GCF_000517525.1 Limulus polyphemus
AGAGCATGTCAAAAACAAGCAAACTTTAACACCTTATCTTTCTCCTGAAATCCAAAATGACTTTATAAATCTCATGACTTCACATGTGCGATATTATTGTTTGTCAGCAATTCGTAGAAACAAATACTATGGTATTCTGTTTGATTCCACACCTGATTTAGTCCATCGTGATTCGGTTTGTTGACATTGACTTTAAGACAAGAAAAGTAGAAGTCAAAGAGTCATTTATTGACTTTATACAGATAAAGGAAAAGACGCTGCCAATATTGAGAAAACAATAAGCACAAAATTAGAAGCGGATGGAATTTTATTGAGTGATTGTTGTTCACAATGTTATGATAATGCTGCTGTCATGTCAGGTCATCTGTCAGGCGTTCAACAAAGAATTCTGAACAAAATCCAAAACCAGTGTTTATAAACTGTGACAACCATAGTTTGAACTTAACATGTCTTCCTGCTGCAGGAAACAACAGTTATTACATTTTTTGTATAATTGAAGCCATTTATAATTTCTTTGCTCATCCAACGACTCGATGGGACGAACTGCAGCAGGAGCTTAAGACCTCTCTCAAGCATGAATCAGAAACACGGTGGAGTGCAAGAGAAAAGGCAGAAAAGTTGTACATGAAAAACTGGATGAATTGCTAGGACTGTTAGAGGAATTAAGTGAGAATGGCAACACGGCTGAAACAAAATGTGGTATTTATAATATTCTGCAACGCATGCTTACATATGATTTTCTTGTACTTTTGCATTTTTGGAGAAATATTTTATCATCTATCAATCGAGTGCAGAAACGTCTTCAGGACCCAAAAATGAATTTTAGAGAAGCAACTACTGATCTTGATTTTTTGAAAGAGAAATTGATAGAATCACGTGAAAAGTCCTGTCAAGAAGCACTTAAACTGGGCAAGAACCAATGTGAAACATGGGGATTGACCATTGAAAGAAGAAAAATACGTCATAAACGAATGCCAGGTGAAAATGCAGCTGATGCTGGGTTGGCTGGTGAACATGAAAGTTATCGCATCATGAAGGATGTTATTGATTGCTTGATTACAGAAATAACAGGAAGATTTTCTCGCTTACTAGATTTAGATTCACGGTTTGGATTTCTACTAGATGTGCAAAATATTGTTTCTGGAGATTTCGAAGACGGAAAATTGCAAGAAAAGTGTTCTGACTTAGCAAAGAGTGATGTTGATGGACCAGAATTGTACAGAGAAATTAAAGTCTGTAGAATGT
>NW_013750660.1:0-1246 GCF_000517525.1 Limulus polyphemus
CAACAATCGCTCTAAAACAAATACTATAACAACGAACGTGCTCAACTTCAATAATACTCTCTCACTGCAGATCAATTACTCACTACCTACACACACATTAATTCGTCACGTTGTCACCCTCTTATATATATACCAGACTACCCTATATGTAGTAATCTTCCGACTATTCCTGAAGGTTCGAGAGAAGTGGCGTGACATTAGTCACGTGACCTCGCTGACGCAACAGTATTGTTCGTCCCGATCAATAGCCACTTACAATAAATCAATAACAATTAACAATAACTTAATTAAATGTACAGAATTACAATCACAAAATTACAATTCAACAAAGTCTCTTAATTTTACGGGACGTATCTTCTTTCGTACTGGTATCTGTCTTGTTGGCTTCTGCCTCATATGGGGTTCATCTGCTTCATCAGGAAATGTTCTATCGTCGATAACAGGCACATCAGTGGTAGTAACTTCATCAAGAGCTTCACCGTTTTCCTTCTCAAAACTGAGTAGAGTTTCTTCTTCGACGGTGGCACGTCTTCAGCAGCGTCATTTGTTCTGTTGTCCACTTCATCCCAACTGAAATGTCCTGGACCGTGATAACGCCAAAGCCTGTTGGCATGCACCACTTTTGGTTTACCTCGCCGACCACATTTTACCCGGAAAGTCACGTCTGAGAGACGATCCACTATGTTATATGGGCCTTCCCATGGAGAAGAAAACTTAGGAGACTTCCCTTTGGTCTTCCTGGGATTATACAACCACACTTTGTCTCCTGGTTCAAAGCTGACTTCAGTAGATCTCTTATCATAAGTCAACTTCATCGAATCAGCAGACGTTTTCAAGTTTGAATGCACTTGATGGTGAATATCATCCATCCTTTCCGATAACACTTTCACAAAGTCTGACATATTCACAGGGAACTCTTCATAAGATGGGCATCCCTTATGCTTGGGTCCCCTTTTAGCACAACATGTACTGCATGTTCTGCACCATTCTTTCACATCTCGACTCATACCTGTCCAGTAAAATTTTTGTCGTAGGTGACTCAATGTCTTCTTGATTCCGAGATATCCTCCTGTTAAATTATCATGGGATTGACGCAGCACAACTTCCCGTAACTTCCTCGGTATAACAGTTTGAAAAGTCGTCACTTTCCCATCAGTAGTTTTCCATCTCCGTACAAGAATACCATCTGCAAGCTTTAACTGGTCCCATTGTGCCCAATAGTGCTTTGTCACGGGGCTTAGACTAG
>NW_013750661.1:0-1240 GCF_000517525.1 Limulus polyphemus
AGTTTCACGGTGGCAAATGTTTCTCTCGCATAAGCTATGTGCATTGCAGAATGTGTAAAATTTATAATAATAATAAAAAAACATTGAAAAATTTAAATGTTATTTGTAAAACTTTATTAACTGTATAAATGTAAAAAAAAACTAAATATAACCGATTTTATGTTCTCTCTCTCTTTGTTCGCTCGTATTTAATTTGTGACGCTTCTCTGCCAAGTAACTTGAAAAGCTTTAATACTTTTGAACGATACGCAAGTTGACTTGTTTATTTGTTGGATTTCAGGTAACGCCACAAGATGGCTATTTGCGCTAACCGACCCTAGTTTGAAGTGATAAGCTATAGGGAAGGCAACTAATCATACCACCCACCGCCATTTCTTGGGCTACTCTTCTGTGGCTAAAAGTGGAATTTGACCGTCACTTTTATAAAGTACCCAAAGGGCTCCAACGTACGGAACAGGGTTTTTGTGTTTAGCCGTAACGGGACACGAACCTGAGACCTGCACACTAACCACTGAGCCGCGCTCGGCCCGTAAAAATTGACTCCAATTATACGTCTATGCGATGTTTTGTTCAACAGAGATTTTGTATGAATAAGTAATTAACTAAAATTAATTTATAAAGTAATTATGAGGAACATAATGAATTTATTAAATGTTACAATTTGTACGTCACTGAATTTATAGTAACCTGAAAATTATGGTATATTTCAACTTATGAATGTTATTGTTTGTACCAAAATTGGATTACGTCATTTTTTTCAATTATTTACAAAACTTAAAACACGTTTCTTAGTCTATACCTGTACGAAGTCGACACCATGTTGTTCTCCAGTGAGATTACAGACTTACAATGTTAAAAATAAGAGGTTCGATTACCCGTGGTGAGCACAGCAGATAGCCCATTGTGACTTTGCTTTGAAACAAACGGCTAGAATGTTTGCACATATTCATGGTTTTATTCATAATAGGCTAAAATAATTGAGGACAAAATTGTTCTAGTCTGATGACAGAGATAAAACTTTTACGACTTCAGATTCATTTTCATTAGCCCCCCAGTGATATGTCCGCGGAGTTACAACGCTAGAAACCAGGTTTCGATACCCGTGATGGGCAGAACACAGATAGCCCATTATGTAGCTTTGTGTTCAATTTGAAACAAACAAACCAAACTTTCTGCTTGTTTGCTTGTTTGTTTTTGAATTTCGCGCAAAGCTAGCCGTCCCTAATTTAGCAGTGTAAGA
>NW_013750662.1:0-1243 GCF_000517525.1 Limulus polyphemus
CCCATATGATCTACATTTATTGAACTTTGAAGAGTAAATAATTGTAATCCTGTTGCCCATTAAACTTTAACCTGTTTCTTGTTACAAACTGTTAACCCTCATGGTCACATATTCTCCCCTTTGTTAAAAAATCATAATTACTCTCATAATAAATACTAGTACAGTACTAGTATTATTAACTTTACTAGCTCTTCTTTAGAGCACAAACGGTCCCAGTGAACCAAAATATAAAAACAAGCATTCGGTGTATCTCTTGTACTGGCAGAAGAAACTTCGTGGTTCATAATGCGTGCAAATGTAATGAAAATATGCAAATTCTGATACTGATCATTGGGATAATGAAAACATCAAAGGCATAAACTTCGATGATAAAGACTATTTATTCTAACTTAACTAACAGATGAAATATACTAATACTAATTGTTAAAGTTATAGTATACTAAAGTTGCTAATAATTATACAAATTACTATAAGTATAACTGTAAGTATAAAAACAGTAACACTTCTGTTAATGTTAGGCAATACTTTAATATTTATTACTTATAATTTATATTAATACTAATAATGGTGAGAAGTTCTAACTCCTACTTGAAAATTGTACTACTATTACTATTACCACTAATAATATTAGTAATACTAACAGCATTAGTATTAGTACTATATTATATAATAGTAGTAGATGTAAATTAACACCCCTATCACTGGTCCCTAGTATCTATCAGTATCACGAACAATTGTTTTTAAAATTTAAACTCTCTTCTTCTTCTTGTGGATTACAAATCTATTTTCAACGTTAAGTTATACTTATTTTCTTTAACAGCAGAAAATCTGAATTTGGGTACCACTAGCCCGAGATTCGGGCTCTAATGTTTACAAATTATACCACTATTTATTGTTTATTTTTTGTCTTTGGCTATTTACCTGATCCAGCATCAGAATTCAAACCGAGTTCACTCCTTTCATAGGGCGCCAAAATACTCCTAGCGACATCTCTTTGCCTTCTGTAATTAACATACTAATAAAAAACAAACTGTGAAGATTTAGCTTTTATTCTGATTAAAAGTTTTTTTCTCTGTTTTGTATTGAATGTAAAGGCAAGGATTGTGAAATGTACCTATATGGTTCACTTACCATATAATATAAACAATGTTTGTTTGAAATTTGTTAAAATAAATAATTTATTATCAGCAGGTAATAATTCTGTCTCAATATGACTCCTACCTTGCCAAAATATATTATTGTG
>NW_013750663.1:0-3039 GCF_000517525.1 Limulus polyphemus
CGGTTATCCTAATATAGTGGTCCATTGGACTGTTAACCACTGATATTGTGGTAGTTGCCCTAGAAACATAACATTATTATTATATTACAAGACAACCAGGGGGTCATACTCTATCAAAGTTTACTTAGAATTTAATATTAGTGTGAGATTATGGAATACAACTTAAAGATAGAAGATAACAGGGGACCAGAACAGAAAACTAACACTTGTTTGTTCTACATAACAGTATCGAACATCAGTATAGAAAAATGTGATTATCTTGCCTTTAGATCTTCATATTGTATTAAAATAAAACTGTTTTTCTCTTTCAATTAACTGTGGTGAAGAATTAATTGTTAAGTAGTGTTCAGGGTAAGTGAACATTGTTTTCACGCCCTAACGTGTAACCTGCGAGATGTTTCCTGTTGAAGCACATGGCCACTTCCTTCCTTGCTGTTTATGTACATGTTGAAATTTGTAGGTTTTTTTTACTGTTTCTTACGTTTTTCATATGGATTTAAAAATGTCTGTATGAGTTGTTTTGAGTTGCTTATGTATCATCATTGTTTGATCTAGGTAATTCATGTATCATCATGGTACATTCTAGATAATTCATGTTTAATCACAGTTTTTCTAGGTAATTCATGTATGATTATGGTTCTAGGTAATTCATGTATGATTATGGTTCTAAGTAATTCATGTATGATTATGGTTCTAAGTAATTCATGTATGATTATGGTTCTAAGTAATTCATGTATGATTATGGTTCTAGGTAATTCATGTATGATTATGGTTCTAGGTAATTCATGTATCATCATGGTTCGTTCTAGATAATTCATGTTTCATCACAGTTTTTTCTAGGTAATTCATGTGTGATTATGGTTCTAGATAATTCATGTATGATAATGGTTCTATGTAATTCGTGTATGATTATGGTTATAGGTAATTCATGTATGATTATGGTTCTAGGTAATTCATGTATCATTGTGGTTTGTCTTAGATAATTTATCTATCATTGTGGTTTCTTCTAGGTAATTCATCTTGGTTTGTATAGCAGAGACGGCCGGTATGGGTATTAAAACTTTCAAACTGTCTTTGTTAACCTGAAGATGACCTAAGAAGGTCAAAACGTTGTTTTTGTACTTTATTGTAACTAAAGGTTTTACATCTCTGCTATACATTTTTACTTCAAGTGGGCTTCTCATCATCATGAATCATCTTGTTTTGTTCTAGATAATTCATATATCATCAAGGTTTGGTCTAAAACACCAAATATAACAGTCATCGTGGTTTGGTCTAAATGTTATATTTGGTGTGTCATCATGGTTTGGTCTAAATGTTATATTTGGTGTGTCATCGTGGTTTGGTCTAAATGTTATATTTGGTGTGTCATCATGGTTTGTTCTAAATGTTATATTTGGTGTGTCATCGTGGTTTGCTTGAAATGTTATATTTGGTGTGTCATCATGGTTTGGTCCAGGTAATTTATTTTTCCCTCAAACTGAAGAAAGAGTAGATACTTGCATTTATTTAAAGTGAAAATTGTAGATGTAGCATATGTGTAACTACAATTAAAATTTACATAGAGAAACTGCTGTATATGTATAAAACTGTTCATAATGCAAACCAAAACTGAAACCTTTACTAGACTTCATAATAATAATACAACTTTTCAAGTGAGCTGCTAGTAATAGTAAAATTTCTGGAATCATCAGGAATTTAATAACTCTTAAGTACTTTACACATTTTTATCTAATTGTGAATTTGTTTATGTACAACTTTGGTTTTCCTCAAAATCTTGTGAAGTTAAGTGATGTTCTTGAAATTAAAACCTATGTGAATATTTATAGAGAGTCTACCCCTTTTTAACCCTCCTATTATGTTTCACGTAACCAAACACTGGTTTCTGTAATGTTGGAGTGAGATATATCGTAGTTTATTATAGTAAGATATTAATATCTAACATAAAAAGGGTAAGAGCTTTTGAAAAAAATGATATTGATTCAATTCTGATTCAAATTGTTTGAAAATGCATTAGCTCAATATGACCCCAAGCATAATGTAATAGTAGAGTTAAGTATGTGTGTTTTTGGAGCTATAGTAAGTGTTTTGAATAAAATTTTTGTTTAACTGCGTGTTTGATAAATGGATGTTGCCTATTTACACATGTTCTTAACTGAGATTTCTCTTGTATGTGTTTTGTTTTTACGTATATATCTCGTGAACGGTCTGATTTGTTTTTGTTTTAGCTATTCGGTTACGTCACAGATCTGATGAGTGATAGAACACATTTTGTTGACTCTAACACAATGTGAAGCTAGCAGAAGCTGCTTCTGGAGTGGAAACAGTTATTCTGTTGCGATTCAAACAGCATGGAGAGAGAGAGTGTCGACAACGTTTCTACAATATTGCTTGGATGATCCAATACAGAATGCATAACCAGTCTTTTGTTCACAGAACACTTGGCATGTTTTTTTATGGTAAGATGACCTATACAACTCTTTTACTAGTATTTTGTCAGTCATGACTGCTAGAGAAACTAAAGGCAAACACGTGTAATAATGTTACACACTTTGTATTTATTTTAAATTAGACATCTTGAAGAACTTTTAAAATACATTGCACTCAATCATTTATGGCTACAGGGTTCTTTTCTCTTAAAATGTAGGATATTAAAGTCATGGATAAAGTGAGAAAATCGGTAATTTAAATATTTTGATGTTTTTTTCAACATTATAAACTGCAATGGTTCAATTTCATGGGCACAACAGGTCAAAACTACAGTAATGGAATGATCTCGTAAACTTGTATCATCTTAACTGAAACAAACAAACTGTCATCGGTGTACAATTCTGACATTTTGGGTTTTTCATGCAGGTATACAAGGGATGATCTTTTGATTTAAGTTCATCCAGTACAGCCCATATAATGTGGTGTTGCCATTAAAATCAGTACAGCCCATATAATATGGTGTTGCCATTAAAATCAGTACAGCCCATATAATGTGGTGTTGCCATTAAAACCAGTACAGCCCATATAATGTGGTGTTGCCATTAAAAC
>NW_013750664.1:0-1245 GCF_000517525.1 Limulus polyphemus
TCTACTTTTGATCTATTTGTTTTAGAGCCATATTGAGATATCTCCTGTTTCTTATTTACGATCTATTTGTTTTAGAACCACAATGAGATATCTACCGTGTGTACTTTACGTTATATTTGTTTCAGTGCCTTATTGAGATATCTGCTGTGTCTAATTTACGATCTATTTTTTTAGCCACATTGAGATATCTACTGTGTCTACTTTCAGATATATTAGTTTTAGAGCCACATTTAGAATCTACTATGTATACTTAACGATATATTTGTTTTAGAGCCACATTGAGATATCCACTGTATCTACTTTACGATATATTTGTTTTAGAGCCACATTGAGATATCTGCTGTGTCTACTTTACAATGTATTTGTTTTAGAGCCACATTGAGATACCTACTGGGTATACTTTACGATCTATTCGTTTTACAGCCACATTGAGATATATGCTGTTACTTATTTACGAACTAATTGTTTTAGAGCCACATTGAGATATCTGCTGTGTCTACTTTAAGATCTTTTGTTTTTGAGCCACATTGAGATATATACTGTGTCTAATATACGACATAATGGTTTTAGAGCCACATTGAGATATTTGCTGTGTCTACTTTACAATCTATTTGTTTTAGAGCCTATTTGATATATCTACTGTGTCTAGTTTAAAATTTATTTGTTTTAGAGCCACATTGAGATACCTACTGTGTATATTTTACGATATATTTGTTTTAGAGCCACGTTGAGATATCTTCCAAGTCTACTTCACGATATATTTGTTTTAGAGCGAAATTGAGATATCCACTGTGTCTACTTTTGATCTATTTGTTTTAGAGCCACATTGAGATATCTACTTCGTCTACTTTACGATCTATTTGTTTTCAAGCCACATTGAGATATTTGCTATTTCTTATTTATTATCTATTTGTTTTAGGGCCGCATGAGATATCTACCATGTGTACTTTACGATATATTTGTTTCAGAGCCTTATTGAGATATCTACAGTGTCTACTTTACAATAAATTGTTAGAGCCACATATATTTATCTACTGTGTCTACTTTACAATCTATTTGTTTTAGAGCCACATTGAGATATCTGCTGTGTCGAATTTACGATCTATTTTTTAGCCATATTGAGATATCTACTGTGTCTACTTTAAGATCTATTTGTTTTACATCCACATTGAGATATCTCCTGTGTGTACTTTACGATCTTTTTGTTTTACAGCCACATTGAGATATTTGCTGTGTCAGTTTTAC
>NW_013750665.1:0-1243 GCF_000517525.1 Limulus polyphemus
TTGTTGAACGTTTCTAGTTGTGTAACAAACAGACTTACCATAGTTATAAGTGCACCAAATAGAACAATATTACAGGGACCACGTACTAGTGCTAGCGATCTTATATACTAAACATCGCCAAAAGGAAGAACTAATACCTTGAACAGGGACGACATTTTAAAATACATAGGTCCACTCGCTCACTTTGTTTTCTGAGAGGTGTGGTCTTTTCGATCTACAGCACTATCGAAAAGGTGAGTAGTATAGGGTACGCCAACGTAGGGTGAGCCTTGAGAGAAGTTTCACTATCTAGGCTAGAAGACAAGCTACGCTCTTTTGCAAGAAATTTGTAATACGTATTGTAAATTAAATCAAGTTTGCATTTAATACGTAGTGTAATATTATGGTGCACATCCACACTGACGATATATATACAGGGTATCAACACAAAAGAATGAATGATGCATAAGACCATGTCACCTTGTATGAAAAAAGTGCATGAATAAGTGGAAAAAATATTTATAAAAATTAAAGTGACGAACAAGTGGAAAAAAAAATTAAAGTGACGAATGGGTGCTCCAAAAAAGTGAGGAAACAGGGTAGGAAGGGGCATGGTGTAATACAACTTCCTCTCTACAACCTCCCAAGGGGGCGTGTCCAACATCCGGTCCATGCTTACTTCATATTTCTGTGCTTATGATATTATACAACTTAAGAGCACATACAAAAGTGCTACTATGATTATTCTAATTTTGTATAAAATCCATGATGTCGATACACAGAAACTTCTTAGAATTTTTTATCTTTGTATTTTAATCCACCTACATAGCTAATGTATGAAACCCTTTTGCGTTCTCATGCAATTGCAAAAGGAGGGACAAGTTCTAAAGTAAAAAGAACATACAAGTTATGGGTCCACACAAACAACTGATTCTTCTGGTATCATATAAACAGACTTTGCAGTACACGTATTGCTTCCAATAATTCGATTCACAGAAACCTCTAGTCATTGTATGATAAGTATAACCAAGTTTGATAAGTTTAGTCTACCTGGCTTATTTTATACAGGTTAGAAAGAATAAACGAAGTAGACATGGATGGGATGTTGGACACGTCATCTTGTAAGATTGTACAGAATAAGTTTGTTTGTTATGGATTTCGGGCAAAGCGGGCAGGCAGCCAGTCATCACCACCCACCGCCAACTATTGGGCTTTTACCAACGAATAGTGGGATTAACCATCACACTATAACGCCCCCACGGCT
>NW_013750666.1:0-2836 GCF_000517525.1 Limulus polyphemus
AGTGCATGAATGGTCAACACCAGACAATGGGGGAGAGCTAAGAATTTTCTTGGGACTCTGTACTTACTACCACAAATTTATGAAGGACTTTGCAACTATAGCTGCTCCACTATATGATTTGACTAAAAAAGGCCAGAAGTTTCAATGGACAGTTTCTTGCCAGCATTCTTTCAAGACGTTGAGGGAAAAACTGGCCTCTGCTCCACTTTTAAAGCTTCCAGATCCCTCAATCGACGCAGCACAACTTCCTGTAACTTTCTCGCTATAACCGTTTGCCAGGTCGTCACTTTCCCATCTGCAGTTTCTCATCTCCGGAGAAGAATACCATCTTCAAGCTTCAACTGGTCCCATTGTGCCCAATAGTTTTTTGTACAGGGCTTAGACTAGACACCTTCTCCCAAGCAGGGTGCAAAACACTTGCTTTTGGAAAATTAATTATTGGCTTCAAATCTTGGTATTTCTCCTGCTCTGATGTAATATCTGTACCTGGTTCCATTTCACTATCAGTTCATCAGTCATTTTGACTTCAGCTTGATGACACCTGGTTAGCTCAACCTCTGTTTTACAGCAATGTCTGCAGTCATTTTTGCAGGGTCTTCAGCTCAGTCCATCGGCATTACCATGAGATTTTCCTTCTCTATATTCAATATTATAATTATACTGGTCTATTTTTCCGATCCAACATGCCCAACATGTCTGGGTTCTGTAATGATCTGAACGAGCATAGTGCAGCATGGTTTGTCCTCTGGTCTACTCAAACCCTACTGAAGTAGGCCACCACATGTTCGTTTTCGCCCACTTTCTGAGACAACACTCCTCCAATTCCGACATTACTAGCATCACAATCCAGTATGTACGGCAGAGTAAAATCTGTGTCGTAGGTGACTCAATGTCTTCTTAACTCCGAATGTCCTCCTGTTACAGTATCATGGGATCGTCTCTCAGACGTGACTTTCCGGGTAAAATGTGGTCGGCGAGGTAAGCCAAAAGTGGTGCATGGCAACAGGCTTTGGCGTTATCACGGTCCAGGACATTTCAGTTGGGACGAAGTGAACAAAGGAACAAATGACGCTGCTGAAGACGTGCCACCTGAAGAAGCCACCATCGAAGAAGAAACTCTATTCAGTTTTGAGAATGGAGGGAAGCTCTTGATGAAGTTACTACCACTGATGTGACTATTATCGACGATAGAACATTTCCTGATGAAGCAGATGAACCCCATATGAAGCAAAAGCCAACGAGACAGAGACCAGTACGGAAGAAGATACGTCCCGTAAAATTAAGAGACTTTGTTGAATTGTAATTTTGTGTTTGTAATTCTCTACATTTAATTAAGTTATTGTTAATTGTTATTGGTTTAAAGTAAGTGGCTATTGTTTGGGATGAACAACACTAAGGAGGGGCAGTGTTGCATCAGCGAGGTCACATGACTAGTATTACGCCACGTATTTCTAGAAATATCCTGTTCCTTCAAGAATGCCCTAGCATTCACTAGATATATGTTAGTCTGGTATATATATAAGACGCTCACAACGTGACGGGACAACAGTGTAATGAGTAACTGAATGTATGTGGACAAAATATTGTTGGCCACGTGAGATATAGCGTTTGTTATAGCGCGACTGTTGAAATTAAATGTATCGTAAAGTTGTATTCGGAAAGAATAAACCAGTTTTATTAAGTAAGGGCTTGTGTCGCTAAAGTTTCGTCGAAACGAAGTTACGGAAAATCAACTAACGAACGGAGATGTAACACTACCATCCCATCAGACTGTGGGTGAAGTGGCGTTCTCCTGGTCTTTCGGATGCCAAACAACTTGCAGCATTCTTGGAACACAGCTGATTCAAAGTTACGTCCTTGATATGAATGCAGTTCATATGGCATACCAAATCTGAAGAAGAAATCACTAATAGCTGAAGCTACAGTTGTAGCTTCCTGATTTGGTATTGCATATGCCTCAGGGCACTTGGTGAAATAATCTATCACCACACAAATGTACTTGTTTCCAGCACGAGTTTGGGGCAGAGGACCAGCAATGTCGATGGCTACTCTTTCCATTGGTGCACCAACTTGATATAACTTCATTGGAGCACGTCCCTTATGCTTGGGTCCCCTTTTAGCACAACATGTACTGCATGTTCTGCACCATTCTTCCACATCTTGTCTCATACCTATCCGGTACTATGTCATATGGGCCTTCCCATGGAGAAGACAACTTAAGAGACTTCCCTTTGGTCTTCCTGGGATTATACAACCACACCTTGTCTCCTGGTTCAAAGATGACTTCAGTAGATCTCTTATCATAAGATAACTTTATCGAATCAGCAGACGTTTTCAAGTTTGAATGCACTTGATGGTAAATATCACCCATCCTTTCCGATATCACTTCCACAAACTCTGACATATTCACAGGCAACTCTTCATAAGGTGGGCATCACTTATGCTTGGGTCCCCTTTTAGCACTACATGTACTGCATGTCCTGCACCATTCTTCCACATCTTGTCTCATACTTCTCCAGTAAAATCTTTGTCGTAGGTGACTCAATGTCTTCCTAATTCCGAGATGTCCTCCTGTTAAATTATCATGGAATTGATGCAGCACAACTTCCTGTAACTTCCTCGGTATAACTGTTTGCCAAGTCGTCACTTTCCCATCTGTAGTTTCCCAATCTCTGGACAAGAATACCATTTTCAAGCTTCAACTGGTCCCATTGCACCCAATAGTGCTTTGTCACAGGGCTTAGACTAAACACCTTCTCCCAAGCAGGGCGCAAAACACTTGTTTTAGGAAATCAATTATTGGCTTCAAATCTTGGTCTTTCTCCTGTTCTTCTTT
>NW_013750667.1:0-2506 GCF_000517525.1 Limulus polyphemus
TTAATTTATTTTTTCATTACTTTAGAGACAATTATCTACTACACCAACCCCAAAATAACTTATAGTCTTACAAAATTGTAAGTTGTTGTATGAGTTTGTAACACAGCACGAGATAATGTATTTTTAATCCATCATTTATTGAATTATATTTCAGTTATATGCGTATGTCTGATTATTTTCACAGCAAAATACAGAAGAACAATAATAATAGCTGAAAAAAATCCCCCAAAATAAAAACGGGTTAATTGGGTTTGTTTTGTGAGTGTGTGTTACTTGTGTTGGTAAAAAGTTGTTGACGTAGTGTTTTTAGAACGAGGCTAAACAATGAAATATCTGCACCTTTTTCCCCAGAGAATCTAACCCCGGATATAAGCGTTGTAAGTCTGTAAACTTAACTCTGAACCATCAAGTGAACGTTAAAAGAAAATCCTGTTGGTTATGCGAGTTAAATTTGAATGATTTCTATTACGTGACTGAAAACAGGAATTTTGCTCACATTAACATCCATTTTATTTTCTTCAATAAATTTACCTTAATGTTTTAAGATTTTTTGTTGTTGTAAAATTCACAAGCTTATTCCCAAATTACTTAGAATCGTTATGTTTCTCAAGAGTATATAAGCTACTTTAGTATTTGTGAAATTACTCATACACTCTAGTAAGGTCGTTAACGATTTTAGATAAAGTGAAATGCGTCATACTAAATATACAGCAATTAGCTCTTGGGATATAAGAAAAGAAATGTTGGAAAAGTTTGGTTTTCTCTCCATTGAAAAAAATACACTACCAATACCAATACAATCAGTGATACAATATCATTTTAATATATGTTTAAAGTATACAAGAGATTATTTCTAATACCTTTTGACCCTGCAATTAATATTTATATTTGTATTATTTGTCTGGTGCATAAAACAATAATTGAAGTGCATTCTAAAACAGACTCGTTTCTTTCACATTCCTTCATCGTTCGTAGCGGCAAGCTGCAAAAAACAAAAAATCACCGTATTACTCTATGTTTGACTACTAGTATATAATTTCAGCAGTACATTTTTACATATTTAAAACCTGAATGATTCTCGTTAGATCTCAATTCGAAACATAAAACATAAACAAAGATGCAAAGGGCAAAAAAATCGCTTCTGTTTAATTCTCGTTCTGCACAAGAACGAAAATACAAAACAATATCACTGAGCTTAGGTATTGTACTATATTTCGGTCAAAAACATTACGTTTCTATCTTTTTAAATGTTTCTCTAGTATGATGCCTGACCTTCAACAAAAGGATGCAACAGGATCAGGTATATCGGCTTAGTTTGGCATTGATATTGTCTCACGTTCGTAACAGAAAAGAATAAACCATCAGCTTTTTCCTCAAGTAATAAATATTACAAGTATCTTACAGGTTTTGTTTTGTTTACAATATAAACGTAAGTTTTATTTCAAGTTGAAAACACAGAACTGTCTACTTTGAAGCTTTATCTTATCTTTGGAACCAGTCACCTAGTGTTAAGTAAATAAAATACCATACTAAATGAGTTTTTCCCAAAGATACAGTGAGTTTAAGATTTTATGTTAATGTAATGTTATATTTTATAGCGATCCCAATGACACAGCGGCATGTCTGTAAACTTACGACACCAGAAATCGGGTTTCGATACCTGTGGTGGGCAAAGCATTGTGTAGTTTAATTAGAATCAAATAAACAAAAATATTTCATAGAATGAAGTTGGTTTTACCGCTCATAAAGGAGAAGAATATCATTTATAACACGAAGTCGAAAATATTTTCATATTTTTTTTAAACATCGCTGTTTTTGAGATACAGAATACATATATGAAAAAAGAATGCTTGAATTGACATTTTATGAGTTTTTGCAAGTTGTGTACAAAATAGAGTTATTTTCCTAAACGTTTCTTTATAGATAACCTTTTCATCATTTGTTTATTTGTTATCATGAACGGTACATTATCTATACACAGCAATTAAATATTAAATAGCGATTGTATATTACTTAGGAAGTTGGAAAATGTACGTACTAGTGAGGTAGGCATCTTTATCATGTTAATTATCAACTTGTTTCACCTCTAAACTTTAAATAAAACGTATTTCGGTCATTCTGAGAGTTGAAATACTGTTTCTCTAGAGTTAAATTACTAACTTAGAATGTATTAAAACAATATAATTTGGAAATTTATCATCTATATTTTATCGTGTGTCTCACAAGTTATCTTAGAAAGAAGCAAGTCTACACCTATTATTCTACGAATCTTAATAACATTGTGTTACACTGCTAGAAATAACTCTAGCATTAGGTGTAAACCTTTAAAAACAGAAAAAATCAAAACTGATAAATAATGTTACTTACAAGCATCATACCAGGACGTGAAATCAAACGATTCTCGAGCTGAACATTTCAAAGATGTGTTGCTAAAATTAACAAACGTAGAAAGTGTTTAAAATAGTTTTCCTCAAAACCTCATATTCGCAACTTCATAAACTAATAG
>NW_013750668.1:0-2163 GCF_000517525.1 Limulus polyphemus
CTTACAACAAAGATATGACAATTAAATACTTCCTCTAAATAAATGTGCATTCATTTCAATTAAATACATAATATTGATAACAATATTCTTAATGACTTACAACAAAGATATGACAATTAAATACTTCCTCTAAATAAATGTGCATTCATTTCAATTAAATACATAATATTGATAACAATATTCTTAATGACTTACAACAAAGATATGACAATTAAATACTTCCTCTAAATAAATGTACATTCATTACATGCTGACATGAAGTAAATGTTTTATTCCTATAGAAATCTCTCTTTCCTCCCCTTCCTCCCCTCAGTGGCACAGCGGTATATTTCCAGACTTACAACTCTTGAAACCGGATTTCGATACCTGTGGTGGGCAGAGCCCAGATAGCCCATTTTGCAGCTTTTTGCTTAACTACAAACAAACTCTCTTTTGTTAAATTCTGTTATTCTGAAATACTCAAACTGTTTTGGTCTTTGCTTAGAACATAATGAAATAAAATATTGATAGACATCAGTAAATATTCATGCTTGAGACTTTAACAAGATCATACTGCCACTGTTTCTATATTCTTCTTACCGTCAAAGTATTTTCTTAATAGATTTATATCGTAAAGATAGTAGCGGAAATCGGGACTAATTGTTACATTTTTTATTTTTATTTTTTGAAATTGGTTACTTAAGTAAAACCTGAAAAGATAACCAATTAATTTTTGCTACTAATATAGAATAATGTTCATAGTTATAAATATAAAATAGGAAACTGTTAGATTTTCTATAGTTTCTAATATACAGCTTGAATGCTAAGGAAAAGACAGTTCTCACAATATACCATGTTAACGGATGTAAGTTGGAAGACCTGGTGGTGTACATTATTACATCCAAAAGAATTATTTGAAACAAACAACTAAATTACCAAGACGTACAGGTGAATACTGGATTAGTGAATGAAACATCCTATAGGACAAACTTCCAATTCAGACGTGACTATTATGAAATATATATAATAGTACATGAACTTCAGTCCTTACAGATAAGACGGATTTCCTTTAGTTCATCCAAGATGGGATCACTTTTCACAATACATACACGTTTCTCTAGGATCAGAATTGGTGTAACTTTTTTTTCTTCACAATTTTATTCTGAACAGTTTTCTCAGCCAATTTCCATTGCTTTTCACGTGTTTCCATTAATATAGCAGTGTGGCATTTTTTTTTTTGTTAGGACTTTTCTTTTGAAAACTAAGACATGTCAGCATTTCTGAAGTTCGATATTCATGATGTTAGAAAAACACGTAGGTTCAAGAAGAAAAACTGCCCCTGAAGAAGAAAGGTCCACCTTCCGAAAGCGTTCGGGTTACAGGATTTTTATTCATTTCTAACTTGTTCTATATTGTTATAAGTAGCTCGTTTTTTTTGTTTTGTTTCAGAATTTCGCGCAAAGTTACACGAAAGCTACATCTGCGCTAGCCGTCCCTAATTTAACAGTGTCCAACTAGAGGGAAGGCAAATAGTCATCACCATCCACCGCACACTCTTGAGCTACTCTTTTACCAACGAATAGTGGTATTGACCGTAACATTATAACGCCCCCACGGCTGAAAGGGCGAGCATGTTTGGTGGGACGGGGATTCGAACCTGCGACCCTCAGATTGCGAGTCGAGCGCTCTAACCACCTGGCCATGCCGGGCCAGTTAACGGAAAGAGAAAACAATAAAGTGATCACCAGAATATACAGGAAAACCCGTGCTGTCGACATGTCCCACACATAAGATTTAGGAGTTAACATGATACTTTTTAGTTTTGAAGTTTAATAAATGTCCTATTTACGATGTTGGTGGTTAAACCTCTAGATAATGCTCCTTTCTTTAAGTAGTTGAATTCAGCTTGTAAGCCTTCTTTGTGGGTACAAAGTTGGATAGCACGATTAACGTAGGTGAAGTGGGAGATATTTTTTATGAGAGGCGGTGGCTAAATCTTATGTGTGGGACATGTCGACAGCACGGGTTTTCCTAATGTAGCATTATCTAGAGGTTTAACCCCCTAACATCGTAAATAGGACATTTATTAAACTTCAAAACTAAAAAATATCATGTTAACCCGAGACTTCTATCGACAACATAAAACATAACAACTTTTTTCATTCTATTTTATACCACAAATTA
>NW_013750669.1:0-3754 GCF_000517525.1 Limulus polyphemus
GTTTAGTTTAGTTTAGTTTAGTTTAGTTTAGTTTAGTTTAGTTTAGTTTAGTTTAGTTTAGTTATAACCTACAGATTAAATAACACATTCCATCAACAATTATATTTACACTATTATCCAAACACTACTTTTAATTTAAATTTCAATACTTACTCTCATATGCATCATAAATTAAAGCTGTAGCACAAATCTTATAACTTTTTTTAAATACATTTTTAGAAACTATTATTTTTATCTTTCTGTCCAATAAGGTAAAACAACATTTCTATTACACAAGTTTAAATGTACATTTACAGGATTGTTCAAGAAGTGATAATTACAAGTTAACACTGTATATCTTCAAAGTGTGGCAGGCTTTCAGTCAAGACTAAAAGTCTGGTGTTATCAGAAATCACTAATTACACTCGTAATATATTTAAATTCCTAATGTCCGTCTAACAAGCCACAGTTCAATGTAATCTTTCTTTAAAGAACAATAAAGGTGTTTCTTACTATATCTATATTGCATATTTTATTGACTTTAATACTTACTGTTAGTAGATGTTGAAAACTGAAATACATAACACCATGTTGAATGGCAATATGTACGAGTCTTTAAGCCATCCAGTAGTAGTTTCTTTGGGCCTGTAGTCTCAACTTAACTTTGTGATATTCAAAAGCTTTGTACATTTTCTATTCAAATACTTGCCACTTTAAAAACTGAAAAGTCACAATTGTGGCTCTTCTCAAATATAATCTTTGGCCCTTTATCTCTTCTACTGCACATCACTTATTTAGGTTCCTTCCACTGCTGACAGTTGCATTTTATGGGAAGATTTGATTGCATTCTGTGGTACATTATATCATGTAGAACAGTTTGTACTCAGGATTGTGTTTTCTTTGTCATATGGTGTAGTTATAAAGATAATTAATATGTACACAGGTGGGAAATAACGATATTTATATCTACCCTATAGTCACCTCCTGATGTCTCCCTGAAACGGATAAAGTCTCTAATAGCACTGGCTCTTTGGCCAGTCTGGGGCTTTTTACATCGAAGAAATCTCTGTAAAGATTCCTGGTGAAGATTGTATTTAGGACAAATTTGACTGATGGAATTCCCAGCAGGAGATCCACCGCCATTTACAGGCATTCTATAGCATAATCTGACTAGCTCGTTTTTAGATGAAAGGCACGATTGTCTTATGATCAAAATCCCAAAGATTTGATCCATATGAACACATACAATATGTTTTAAACAAACTGTATTGCACATCATATGAACAATGTGAAAATTTAGATAGTAACGAATTACATCTCTGGTACAAATCATTCACACTTTTCTGAATTGAATTTACTCTGTAATTAAAGCCGAGGTAATGACCAAGGTGTACAGCTGATTCGCTTAATGGAACCATCATGATACAGAACAATGTAGGCTGTTCTACATTATCATTAGTAACAGAAGTAGGACACACGAATTTCAAAAACTGGCATTTTGCTGGACTGAACTTAATGTTCAGGTTCTTGTCTATTTGTTTAGTAATTTTCAACATATTCAATAACCCAGTTCTCATCCTGCAAATGTTCTATCAATGTAGCAACCCTGACCACAGTTGCATAGCTCAGTAAGTAACATATCAGCATAGATAGAAAAAAGTAGAGGCGATATAATTCCTCTTTGCTTGACACCATTGGACACAGATATCGAACTTGAAAGAATCTTTCCCCAGTGAAGCCGCACTAACTGTCATGTATGCATAAGTTACAGTACTATACATGTTAAAGGACATAAACCTTTGTCAAGTTATTGCTTAAACAGTTTAATATACTGGAGCTGGTCAAAAGCCTGACTCGCATATAGAAGCATGCAAAACACGAACGTGTCATTACTTAAGTAATACTGAATTACTTCTTGTACAGCAAAAGTACACCATGTAGTTGAAGATTTCTGCTTAAAACCAAATTGGAGATTGGTTGTAACCAGTGACTTAGCATTCAAGCTCAAAAAGTTTACTTAACTGGCTGTTTAAGGCAATGGCCCTATAATTACCTGAGTCATTCTGCAATTTTTAAAATAGGTATGATGGTCTATGCCAACATATCACCAGGAACATAACTATGACACAAAAAGAACATAGTTCAGCTACAGTATCATCAGCCATCTTAACGGTGCATGATTTGTAATAATAGTGAACTTCTTACCGTACAGATAACAACAAAGTTTTAATTCCATGTACTACAGGTAAGAATTCTTGTTCTGTAACTGGATAATGTAATTTTGCTTTTCTTAACTGTCTACTCTGATAAGCTATACGGTGTTATTTTCCATTTTCATCTAACTGTGATAATATTGCACCCATTGCAAAACCTGAAGCATCTGTACTTAAGATAAACTCTTCACTGAAATCTGGATAACTTAAAATTGGTGCTTTTTTCTTAATTGCTTCCTGTTTTGTATCTGTCTACTGTAAGTTTATTTGTTTCGTAGTTAATTCAGTTAAACCTTCTATAAAAAGAAAAAAAAAATGGATGAATGTCTTTTTACTGTTTTAAACACTAACCTCTGACTTTTTATACCATCTGCGATCACCAAATGAATTATATATTCTACTCTTTTGTTTTGTTTTTTCAAAAACTGACATTTTTGTTGGTTTAAGTTTTAAGTTTGCTTTCTGTAACCTATCATAACTAAGCATATTTCTCAATGTATATATTTATTTATTCGTACCATTCATAGATACAATCAGTACGGTTACAGACATGGAGCATCAACATTAGAAAGCTTTTTACCTGGTTTGTGTATTATTTCAAAATCATAATCCTGTAGTAATAATGACCATGTTGCTAATCTAGAGGAGGGGTCTTTCTAACACCCTTAATATCTTTTCTCATGTTTAGCCAAAAGAATTTCTTTACTTATCCCAATGTATGTTTTAGCAAAAGGTACGTGTGCTGCGAATGTCATGATATGTTCTCATAACTTTAGTCTTTAGGTTATGGTACAACTATCTGCAATGACCTGTTATCATTAACCTTTTTAGACAAGATATTTGAATCTAATGTGTATTATGTAAAGATTTTAGTAACTTTTCTCACTAATTACCTGGTCTAAGTCCCCAAATTACTTCTAACCTTTTTTATCACTTTACCTCTCTTACTTTATTAATTGTTTGTTTTTCTTTAGTTTCTGCATATTCTACTCTTACTGTGACTTGTGCATAGAAAGTCAAAAATGAGCCCATATTTTAAGAATGCTCCCTTACAAAAAAAGCAGAGTCTAACGATACCTTTTCAGTTAATAACTATAGATATATTAGACCCATTGCCTATATCCTACGCAGGAAACAAACATGTTTGTAGTCGCAGACTAGGTATCCTAGGGCAATATGCTTTCCTGATCAGAAAGCAGAAACAATACCAAGATTTTGGTGAATAACATAGTAGGTAGACACTGTATATCACAATATTTATTAACACACAGAAGCAGGAACTTTATCTCGGTTAATGAAGGAAGTTTGTGAGTTACTAGGTGTAAGGAAAATCAAAACTGCAGCTTATCACCCAACTGCTAATGGTTTATGAGAAAGATTTAATAGAACCTTATTATATATGATCTCTCAATACTGTGAGACGAATCAGAAAACTTGAGATGAGCAGATTCCATTGTTATTACTAGCATATACAAGTGTTGAAAATGAGTCTACTCAGGAAAGTCCATTCTTTCTACTACGTGGTAGAGATGTTACGTTACCCAAGCAGGAGACACTTGCCC
>NW_013750670.1:0-1240 GCF_000517525.1 Limulus polyphemus
ATATTTGTTATAATTAGGCAATATTTTTATAGCTGAACAATAAATAAAAGAATTGAAATTTTCATAAAAAATATATGTTTCAGATTTAACCAAGAAAAATTTCAATTACAAAAAAAGAGTAAGTTTCAAATATAAAACAATAAAAAACAAACTTATAAAAAAATATTTGTTTTTCTTTAGTGAAAATTTCATAAGTGTTGCAACATAAAAGCAAGGCACTTTCATCGATAGCTGCGTCTACAAAGAAATACTTCAATAAAATCTACTCTGTGATGTAATGCTGTGATGATGGCTCATTTTTAAACTAAAATTTCAATAAAATCATTTTTATCATGGATGGTGAACATTATTGAATGTCAAGTATGAGTACATAGTTGTAGAACTGCCAGACAATTCCAGAAAAGGCCGCAGGCCCAATAGCCTTCCGCAGGAACTAGTAGTTATACCTGCTCGGAGGGCGGGTGTTTCTGCTAATATACAACTTCGTTGAGTTTAAAGCTAATTTCTGACACTGAGTAACATCAGTCAGTGTGCATCTCAATACCTTCTAGCAATGTGACCAATGACGTATTATCTATTACTGTCCATTAAAGATTAAATGTTGAGTATGCACTGCCTCTGCGTTAAGTTTAGAAACTAATACTAGTGTGATTAGGATGAAGATATATTGACTTTATGAACATATCATTGTTGTTTTAGACCAAAAACAAACTAGTTTTAATAACAAAATACTTTTGTGGGCAACATCGGATGAAAGTTTCTTATTACTCTCCCAATATTTTCCGTTTTTCAATACATAATATTGACTTGAAACTTACGTGTATTTGCTAGTGATCATTTTGAGAAAGTTAGATATGTACATTTTCAAAAACTTCTCCAAAGTTACCGAAAAATAAACTTGCTCTACTGCTTCTTCATTATCTCTGTTATTTCTGTATTAATTAATGAAGAAACATTAAGTGAATAATGTGTTTTGATTAGAAAACGAAACCAAACTAAGAATATTAAAATAACGCATAAAACCTTTAAACTTTTTTCGTGTTATATTTGTAGCGATATTTGTTCTGTGAAAAAGTTTTGTAATAGGTCAGATATTTTTTGTTTTTGAACTTGATGAATCATGCAGATGTTGATAATTAAAGCCAAGGGGAAGACAAAGAAATAAACGAGAAATGGTCAAGGCGTGATGGTTAGAAGGATATTGTTACGTCTCCGTTCGTTAGTTAATTTTCCGTAACTT
>NW_013750671.1:0-1242 GCF_000517525.1 Limulus polyphemus
TTTTATATACATATATATATATATATATATATATACACACACACACACACACATACTATAAAATTATTCTATGATTTTGAAGAGCAAGGTTTAAAATACTATAGGACTAATGCTAACATATGCAAACTATCCAGAATGAAAAATGCTGCACACTTGAATTTTCACAGCAATAAAGAAAAATTGTATACAGGCTAACTGATGCTTAGAATCTTTCCTTATTTCTTATACTCAATCTTCTGTACTTTATCACATTTTTCTGGCCACTGATCAGAATGTCAATTGAACTTTTATAACTGTAACCTAGTAAGTAGAAAATTAGTTTTCATTTTAGGGAGAGTGAAATATTTTACAAGTAAGAAAACAGCTTTAACCAATCAAAAAACTGTATGAAAAATTTCTATATTAGCTATTGTTACATCATTATTCAAACACTTTTATCCCAAATTTTGAAAAACAATACCCACAAATATAATACAAATTGTTAAAAAGATAGTTAGGGTGATAACCTTATGGAATGATATGCCATCAGCAGTATTGGAATCATGCACTTTACAAAGGAGAATCAATGATTTCTTTAAAAATGGGTGGGTTTAATTTTTATTTTTCTTCTTCTTTGGTATGAATGTGCAGGATAAGTGCTGAGGAATCACATAACACTTGGAATGCTTGTAGCATAGAAAATAAGTAATTTACAGCTTAATGCTACATCACAGTTAGCAATACTGTTATTATTAGTATGATAAGTTCTTTCCAGTATAATAATAAATGTAGCTTGCCAACTCTATGATGAGGCTTAACAGTCTACCACTGATTCAGCAAAATTATCAATGATGAAGAATAGTAACCTGATTCTAAATTTCAGGAAAGCCAATTTTGATGGAATGGGATGTGATCTGGCTTCTGCAGATTGAACTAAATTAATATATGGGGAAAATACTGATGTAAAATATATCATTTTAAGCCCTAAAATTGTAAGAGAAAACATCGGAAACCTATTGATAAATCCCCCTGGACCAGACAACTTTTATCCTAGATTTTTAAAGGAACTTAAAGATTATATTTGTGAACTGCTAGCTAATATTTTTTATAGTTCATTGAGTAGTGGAAGAGCATTAGAAGATTGGAAATTGGCTAATGTTAGTCCAATATTTAAATGAGGTGATAAACATTGTTGAGGAAGTTATAGGCCAGTTAGTTTTACATCAGTAGTTGGAAAGGTTTTGGAGAGTGTGATTAAAGATG
>NW_013750672.1:0-1869 GCF_000517525.1 Limulus polyphemus
TTTCCGTTTTCCTACCAAATATTTGGCAAAGGTTCACATATTTATTACGAACTAATTACATGATTTGTGCAAACCGAGCGGAAGAATTGTTAAATATATGTATTAGATAACAAGTGGCATATTACAACTATCGACTGAAATACAGTATTTTATTGGTTAAATCACTATAAGAAGTTCGATACAATACACTACTGCAACGTGACAATGAGTTATTCACTTATGATACTAAACAGTTTTTAATATTTTTGAGCGACGAGCTGTAAAAGAAAATAAGCACAATTTCGCTATCTAAATTACAAGCGAAACAAATAAATTAATAAGCTTGTAATCTGTCACTTTTAATTAAATAAACAGTTTTCTAATTATGTTGCTATATTAATTAGAGGAGCTGCTAGACCACAAAATGTTTCTACGAACATTCCCACCAAGGTTCTAGCGGCGTAATCGGCCCTTAAACGCAATAACACTTGAATGTTGGGTCTGTTTGGAGAATCTACAATGCACCGAACTAGAATTTTCACTAGTATAACATAAATGTCATGTCTGTCGCATATAGCGAACGTAGTCATTACTATATACGAAATTGTATGTTATATATTAATCTAGATAATACTACAAATAACTATTTTTTGTTTTTCAAAATTTCTAGTGCATACTGGAGGGACTTGCACATTTTCATAAAAAGTTTAGAAAAAAACGACCTTTACACTCCAGATATATATATTTTTTATTTTAACCAACCTTTTGCCTTTGCGCCTTCCTCGGGGTTAATATACAAAACTGTTTGTTATTAGAATAGTCGTTAAATTACGAAATTGCTTGTAATGTTCTATTTTTCGAGTCTGCCGTAACGTGCGTCTAACAATATATAAATTATTATAATTGTTTCATTATTGTACTAGTATTATAGTATAATTATAATACTAACTATACTGCCATACTAATATATGTATCATCAGTATTGGTTATGTTATGGAACATACTTTAGACAAGGTTTAAACAGTTGATCCAGTAACCAGGATATGGTTTCTGTTGCTGATACACTCTTCTACACAAACAGTATGCGCTGATTACATTTTATTTTCCATAGACGTAATCGCCTTAGGCCCATCCATTCCCACAGAAGAAGACATAGATAGTATCATTAACCTCACATCTTCACTTGATCAACACATTTTTCCAGCGAATATCACCAAAGCCCTTGAAACATATAGAAAAAACAAGTTTAATATCACAAGTGTGGTGCAGATACATCAATGACATATTTGGGATATAGAATCATGGAAAAGAAACACTACGGTAGTTTCACTATTTCCTAAACAACTTTCACCCATCATTCAAATTCGCACTAAACCTACCCAATGCAGAAGGATGCTTAACATTCTTAGACATAACCATAAAAATCTAAGACAGACAAATACGGATTTCCATACAAAACAAAGAATGCAAGAAACCGATATTTCTCTATTATAAATCACACCACCCAGAACGAGTCAATAGGGAAACAATAATAGGGGAATTAAAGAGAATAAATCGAAACTGCTCCACGCCGAATGTCATTCAAACAGCACAAAATGATTTAAAAACACTACTATTACGAAACGGATACCCCGAATAGTACATCGACAATGTTTTCGAAACACACAAAAAAACACATTACAACAGCAACAGACCCCCCCCCCCAAAGAAACATACACGAAAACACCCACATTTAACATTCCTTTCATAAACAACACAATCACAAACAAGATTTGTAAAGCCATTAAACAATTCCAACTGACAATCAACATAACGCAAAAACCAGGTAAAACACTGAAAGAGCTATTAGTTTACTCTTCATTCTTACAAACAAATTGTGTCAAAAACAAT
>NW_013750673.1:0-1244 GCF_000517525.1 Limulus polyphemus
AGATATTTCTTGCATACTGAAACCAGTCGTTTCTGCGGTGAACTTCATTCGGGGTCATGCACTTAATCACCGCCAGTTCCAGGCTTTTCTTGAAGAAATAGATTCTGAATTCTGTGACTTGCCTTATCACACAGCAGTGAGGTGGCTCAGCTGCGGTAAAGTCCTGTTTCGTTTTTATAAGCTCCGAAGAGAAATATATATTTTTCTCACCGAAAAGGATAGGGCTGATTCACTTCTGTCAGATCCTACCTGGCTATCGAAGTTGTCATTTTTGGTTGACTTCTCATCCCACATGAATGAATTGAACTTGAAATTTCAGGGAAAGGATAACCTTATCTGTGATCTTTACAGAATCATCAAAGGATTTCGGAGAAAGCTATCATTGTTTGAAGCACAACTGGGAGGAGGAAACTTCTCTCATTTTCGGTGTTTCAAAGAGTTTCGCGCTGGAATCGCAGAAGATGTCAACCTCGAGTTTCCGAAGAAGATTATTAGTAACTTAAATAAGCATTTTTTGGAGAGATTTTCAGATCTCGATAGAATTGAGAGTGACATTCTTCTGTTCCAGAATCCGTTTGATTGTAAACTTGATGACGTGCCAGTCGAACTACAGTTGGAGCTCATTGATTTGCAAGCAAATGACTTGTTGAAAGAGAAGCACAGAGAAGGAAAACTTGTTAAATTTTATCGCTGCTTACCTGATGATGAGTTTTCAAAGTTGAAGAAATTTGCCTCTGGTATGGCATCAGTGTTTGGAACAACTTATGTGTGTGAGCAAACATTTTCAAAAATGATTTATGTGAAGTCAGCACATCAAACGAGGTTGACTGATGAACATTTGAAATCAATTCTCTTGGTTGGATGCAGGAATTTCAAAGCAAGTATTGATGATATCTCAAAAGCTAAACGCCAGTTTCACAAATCTCACAAACCTTTTATGCTGTTTAGTTTGAGAGATTCGGATATATGTGCACTGGGTGTGATATAACTATCTTATTGCTAACTTCGCCTTCTTTTATAACTTTTTGGAAAATAAACATGTTTGTTGTCTTTATTTTTTGTGTATTCACTGTATTGTATTGAAGAAAATGGTTATGCGGTCCACGCTCGTCATTCTCTCAGTTATCTAGCCCGCTGTGAAAAAAGTTTCGTGACCCCTGTATTGAGAGATAACTGAACTTCCAAGTATATTTTCTTTAATTTCTTCTCCATCTATTGAGAGATAACTTAACTTCCAAGTATTT
>NW_013750674.1:0-3059 GCF_000517525.1 Limulus polyphemus
CTGTGCGGAGGAGGAAGAAACGACAGAAGTGTCTGTGCGGAGGAGGAAGAAACAACAGAAGTGTCTGTGCGGAGGAGGAAGAAACAACAGAAGTGTCTGTGCGGAGGAGGAAGAAACAACAGAAGTGTCTGTGCAGAGGAGGAAGAAACAACAGAAGTGTCTGTGCAGAGGAGGAAGAAATGACAGACATGTCTGAGTGGAGAAGGAAGAAATGACAGACATGTCTGAGTGGAGAAGGAAGAAACGACAGAAGTGTCTCAGTGGATCATTTTAAGAAGACTGGACAGACAAAAGAGAAAATGATTGCAAGCTTTTGAGTAATCACCAACTTGAGGACAGAGAAACCCTGCCCCCTGGAGACCAGATATCATAAATAGGTGAGACATCCAGAACTGCATCCCACCAGTCCAGATGTAGTAGAAAGGTTAGATTAAAATATGGTTTGGTGTCAAGCACGAAGCCAACCACACCCAATCAAAAGAGAGGCTGTAGCCACCTCAAATGAAAGTCTGAGAATCAAACATTCAATCATTGCAGACAAACCAAAGGAATCAAAAGGTGGGCAAATAAGTCGAGATGTGGAGAAAGTGTCTGAGATTCTGAATTGGCTCAACGCCACAGGTGAAAACTTTCCTCTCCAGGACCCCTCTTTTCAGTGTGGTTTTTGGGATTATTTCTTATACATTGAGATCTTGAGTTGATGCATCTCTTCATTGATCATTTATATCACTTTGGTTCCTTGTCCTTAGGACCAGATGTATAGAATCACCACCTCTTCTATTCTTTGTCCTTTTATTACTGTCTGTGGTCTTCCTCTTTTAAGGACTGTTTTAGAGGTTATTTGATTTTGAAGCCACTGTTCTGATCCTGTGGAAGCTCTGCACCCCCATATTGTTCACTGATGGACTCCCTTTGCCACAATATATTGAGTTCCTTAGGGGTTTTTGTACATTTAAGTTTTACTCCCACCTTCTTCTAATTTCCACAAAGATGGGAGGTTGTTTGCCAGATATCATTCTGTTACACTTGACCCAACTTTGGTCTTTCTTTGGTTCCTAATGGGCAGTTTTTGTACTCCCTGGTGATACAAATGCTACTCTCCTCTACACAACAAAGTTCTACTACCTCGTATGCATTACTGTGTAATTTCCTACACATACAACAAGCCTTGAACAAAGCTCCCACACCTATATTTGTTAACATTTATTGCACCAGCCTACTGTGTAATCATCATAAGGCTATAGCCTCTACCAATAGGAGGGTGACATGTCTGCCATGCACAGTAATCCCCGTGAGCACTAGATGATTAACACAAACTCGTTTCTTTCCTTGGTACTGCTTGTTTTTATTAGAAACATTTTTCTGCTTTTTTTAACCTTTCATTAATATTTATTGGATAGTCGTTTGTTTTTCTTTAATTTTATTGACTTTTTGAAAAGAATGATACTGATTTTAAAACTTATCAGTTAGGTCTTTCATTTGAAGTATCTCCAATTTTATTTCCTTGTAATCGATTTTGTACTTTCAGGATACATTGTTTAATCCAACGTACGAGTTTCATTCAGTACTCTCAAGGTCATCACTCAACCTGTGTACCATTGCCATACCTGATTCATTTTCTTTTTAACTAATAAAAAAATATTTGTATTCCTTGTATTTTACAAATGCATATCACCACAATACTTGTTTCATGGATTAACTTGATTATTCATTCATGTTCCCATGTTTCTGACATCTCCCAAGATTTTTCACTCCTTCATAGGAGTCATCCAGTACTGTCATGGTGACTGGAAATACTGACAGTCAGTGAGTGATATTACTGCCATTGTGCACCATGTGGTTGTATACATTCTGATCTTGGATCTGGGATTCTCAATCTCCTGCTTCTTTTACTTCAGCTGAGCCTACCCCATTTTGTGAGTGGTTCACCACTCTTGTTTCAACACCTGCTTTTGCTTCCAAATTGCTCTACCTGATGAGGATCTGGTAGTCCCATCTTCATCCTTCACTGTTTGGATTCTCCAGATGTCTTTTGTTTTCTCTTTCTCCAGTAATTTTTTTGCTGAATCTCAGGCTTCCTTATTTTAGCATTATGAGCATTTTCTTTCAGTTTAGAGATCCTCACCCTTTTTCTTTCTCCATCCACTCAACTTTATTCTCATTCACATTCATTTCAAGGCTTTCCGTTATGACCCTATCAGCTTTACTGGGGCAACTTGTACATACCTGTTTTCCACCTAGCCCTTGGTTTTCACATCTATTTTGCCCCAGTTACATTGGTGTCATTATTTCTTCAAGTTGCCTTATTTTCTGACTTTCATTTCCCCCCTCAAAGATATACAGTTAGTGAAGAATCACATTACCTAATCTTGTCTATGCTTAAAAATCTTAATATTATACCAAAGCTTTAACATCATTATATTTTTAAACTCTTACACAGAACACGTATAAGCAAGAGAACAGTATGACAGTACAGTTTACTATCTTAAAACTAAGGCATATTTTTGTTTTCTCATTCATACAAGGAATTTAAGTGTTTTATAAAGAGCATTATAAACAAAAAAACAGTTTCACAGTTCAGTTTACTTTGCAATACAGGGAATTTATGTTTGTTTGTTTTTCAAATTTACACATTTCAGATACACTTACCAAGTTCAGATGTCTATTTTGGATTAGCTTTTGAAAGAATTTACCAAAGTTAGCAAATATGTCTTCAAATTTCTCCCCCACAATGCAGGATGACAAAATCTTGACAGCTGAAACAACTGAATAAGGGACAACAGTACCCTATCTAAATAATTACATCAAATGACAAATTAAAAGCATAAATCATTAACAGTGAGATACAAGCAGCTGAAGTTTTAACCACTATTTAAATTTAGCTATGATAATTTGTATGCTCATTTGAGAAAAAAAAATCAAAAACCAGTAGTACAACATCAACTGTCTTCATATCCAAATACTTATAAAGAACATATTCAATGTCTAAATCATTCTCTCCCACTAAACCAGTAGTACAATGTCAACCGTCCTCATATCCAAATACTTATGAAGAACAT
>NW_013750675.1:0-2091 GCF_000517525.1 Limulus polyphemus
CAATACCCCACAACCGGAAATCGTAGGTGTGAGATTTGGTTACCGTAATGGTTACACGTGCGGGAGCCCCCTATCGATGCTTCGTTCAACAAAGCGCTGGCTGGTTGCAAGTGGTGGTGCATCAACTTCCACAAGTGCAGCTCCTGACAATGGTGCACAGACCACGAATTTTGTCTCCTTAGTTGCATAGCATAAGTGGCAAAAATCTGCAAATTTTGAAAATGCGTTCCCCAAAACCCTTTATGTTTGCACACTTAATTCCATTAACAATAGGTGTTTCCATTATTTTGTCCAACCCCTGTATGTGTAACTGTTTAAAAGTTATAAGAAATGGGATGCAGAAAGTACCTTTATGGTCAAGCTGTTTGTGTAAAATTTTTTATATGTGCATCAGCATGGAAGTTCCGTTTGCGTAGCTCAACAACAGAAACTTCAATCTAAAAACATACAAGGGATGAGCGTGTTTAGCGTACTGGACTATAGATTAGATGATCCACGGTTCGCACTCCGTTACCAAAAAAGCAACATTGCGCTCTGTAATTTTAATCCATGGGTGTGTTGTCAGAGTCAAATCCCACTATTCGCCTAAATTATTCAAACAGATGGCGGTGGGTGCTGCTGACTAATTGTCTTATCTATTTGTTAAAAATTAAGGACGAATAGCGTGCTCAGTCCTTTTGCAACTTTACGCGAATATCCAATCCAAAAGAAACCAAAAGAATACACTCAAAAACAGTCACAGCGTGCATCACCCGAACAAACTCAAAAAACGTCTCAGTGCGAATCACCAGACAAACTCAAAAAACGTTACAGTGTGAATCACCTGACAAACTCACAAACAGTCGCAGCGTGCATCACCCGAACAAAGAGCTAGACAGGTAGAAGTTGATGCACTCAAGGAACTGGATCTTCCTGAAACGATACGCTTCTATACTGATGATTACAGAAACGGTGGCCACCTACTACCTCGTGGTTCGTTTCGTCACCACGTTAAAGGACTGGTTTGGAACAAGCTTCCAGAGCAAGAAGTAATAGTTTTGGTTTATTTCTTTTAAATTGTCTACAGTATCACTTCTCTGTTTGATAAGAAACAAGCAAAAGTACCCGTCCCCAGTGATAGGAAAAGTTTAAATTCATCTAGCAAAAGTATTCGTCCCCAGTACGGGAGAAGTTTAAATTCATCTAGCCAAACTACCCGGCGTTACTAGGATGAAATTGGCTTTAACCGATTTAGTTCTTTATGTACACACTAATTTATTGATCTACAGTAAAGCTTCTTTGTACACAATATTTTTTGTCTTGCAATAAGGAACAAAGAAGAAGAAATTATGAGCAGGTAAACAAATGTAGGCTCCGCAAATTTTTTAAATCATTTTAACACATAATTGATCATAGATAGAATGATTAGGAGAAATTCTCACACAGAGAAGAAATGTAAATAATAGCTCTCTTGAACACACATTACCAAAAAATCCCGCCATTATGAATTTGAGACCAATCTGTCGTTATGCTTGGCAAAAATTGCTATATTGGTCACTTTGGCCTCAAGTTGCGGACTGAAAATGGCCTCTGAGGCTGCGGCCACATAGCCATGTTATTAGGTCGTCAAGAAATTAATGTAGCTTTTTTTTTAGATGAAAAAAACGAACAACTTACATATCAAAACAAAACATTTATTAAATGAAATAATCCCCAATTTTATCGATAATGCTTTTCCATCTTACAATCAGGTTGTTAATGCCCTGATTAAAGAAATCACTTGCCTTTGAAGGAAAAAAAAAACATGTCGATGTCTTCTTTAAGACCTTCCATATTTGCATACGTTTTCCCATTAAGACGGTGTTGCAGCGAACGAAAAACGATGGTAATCTCATGGTGCCATATCTGGAAAATAGGGAAAGTGGGGGAGAACTTCCCAACTCAACTCCATAATTTTGTGTTGCGTCAAACGTGTCACACGTGGACATGCATTGTCGTGGAGAAAAACACCTTTCCGATTGACAAATGAAAAGCGTTTCTGATGAAGGGCTTGATTTAAACGTCCCAGTTGCTGACTATCGATCTCATTGACAGTTCGCGGCGGATTGAAGA
>NW_013750676.1:0-1240 GCF_000517525.1 Limulus polyphemus
CTATTGTTGGAAAGATGATGCATGATGAATTGCATGAGAGACATGTTAAAATCTTTTATTCCAATAGGGGGGGGTGCGGAAAGTTTGTGGCATGCATTGAAAAATGTTTGCATATAGAGGGCAGCACAAAACTGGAAAAGTTAATCTTGTGAGAAGAGGGAAGTATCTATTGGAAATACATTTTCAGTATAGGAATGAACGAGGAAACTTATAGCTGTTATTTTTGAAAATTTTATTGTCATCGTATATTTAGAATTTTCATTATTTTTTCTGATTTTTGTATAACTTCAATATTCCTGAGATGAAAATCTTATATCTTGCATCTTAAGCTACATGCATCAAATTCCAGTACAGTTATTAAAGTTATTCTTTCATTAATATGTTAATTTGGTGTTACCTCATATGACATTTATTTCATTGGCTTTGAAAGCTATATAAAAATTAATTTCATTTTTGAGTAAGTAAAATTTTACAAAAATACATATGATATACATTTTTAAACATTGTATTTTGAAATATATTCAATTTTCCCAAAGCAGTAACAAAGTGATAAATAAAAGGCCATTGAACACTTAAAATTTAGAAAATTAATAAAGTGTGGAGTTCATTTTTGAAACAATTGAATATGATCTATGAACTTTCATTCACAACCCAGCTCATTGCTAAACTAGTGGGTCATGCATAGTCCTTATGGCATTGAGTGTTCAAGAAGTAGGTATTAAGGTAGTACCAAGAAGGAAAATTAAAATGACTGTTAAACTCGTAAAAATTAAAAACTGAATAAAGTAGGAGATTTCAGAAACCTTCTAGACCATATCCAAGAATCCCTGAAAGTTTCAATATGATCAGAGGTCAGAAACTTTGAACATTTTAATCACAGACAAACAGACATACACAAACATAAGGTAAACTGTTTTCTTGATCATGATTTAAAAAAACATGTTAAGATGAAAGTTCTCACAATTATTTAATGAAAAATTATAGATATTCGATAATAAAAAATGTAAATCACAAAGTTTAATAACAGTTATTTCCACCTTGTATGTTGCTTCCTTCATTGAAAGAACAGTTTTTATTGTGTCATTTGTGTTTAAACTCTGGTTGCTTTTTAATGATTTTTTTAGCGTGTCATCTTGATCTTAACGTTTTAAACTTTTTTTTCAATCAAATTTATGCTGTGTCATTTTGCATTTGTACTTCAAACTGGATGTTGTCAATCAAATTTCTCCTGTAAAAGTTT
>NW_013750677.1:0-1241 GCF_000517525.1 Limulus polyphemus
ATATAAGACACTTAACAATAATATTCAATAAATAGAGATTCGTGTAATTATAAGAACTAGCTGCCTTCTCTCTCGAGGACACTAACCACTAGGCCATGTCAGGCCTCAGATTAGAATTAACCCAGTAAAAAACAGATTGTGCGCGGGTCGAGCGTTCTGACCACCAGACCATGCCAGACTATCATGTTTTTTATTGGGGTAATGTTTCAGTCACTACAAGAGGGTACTGTGAAATGCCAGACTATTATTGTTTCGATTCGAATAATATTTCAGTCACCACAAGAGGGTACTTTGAAATGCCAGACTATCGTGGTTTTAATTGGGATAATATTTCAATCACCACAAGAGGGAACTGTGAACTGCCAGTCTATTGTGTTTTTAATTGGGGAAATGTTTCAGTCACCACAATAGGGTACTGTGAAATGCCAGACTATCATAAATTTTAATTGGGGTAATGTTTCAGTCACCACAAGAGGGAACTATGAACTACCAGACTATCATGTTTTTAGCTGGGATAATGTTTCAGTCACCACAAGAGGGAACTGTAAACTGCCAGACTATTATGTATTTAATTGGGATAGTGTATCAGTTACCACAAGAGGGTACTTTGAAATGCCAGACTATCGTGGTTTAAATAGGGGTAATGTATCAGTCACCAAAAGAGGGTACTGTGAAATGCCAGACTATCGTGTTTTTAATTGGGGTAATGTATCAGTCACCAAGAGAGGGTACTGTGAAATGCCAGACTATCGTATTTTTAATTGGGGTAATATTTCAGTCACCAAAAGAGGGAACTGTGAACTGCCAGTCTATCATGTTTTTGATTGGGGAAATGTTTCAGTCACCAAAAGAGGGAACTGTGAACTGCCAGTCTGTCATGTTTTTAATTGGGGTAGTGTTTCAGTCACCACTAGAGAGAACTGTGAACTGCTAGACTACCACGTTTTGGTTTTACTTATTCTTATTTTGCTTGTGCACGTTTTGTGTACCATTTTAAATGAATACTAGCAGAGACCCACAAAACATTTCTGGCCAAATTAGTATCTTTATCGTAACAGTACTTCTTTAAATATAACATTTCTAGCACAATACAAACAAATTGTAATTGTAGACAACGAAATGTGTAAATCCACTTGTATATAGGCCATACTTTATAAAACTTTAACTTAAGCCTAAGTTCTGTAAAGAGCTAAATTAACACTGTAAGCTGTGTATGTTTATTTTTACTTTAGTTAGGTACT
>NW_013750678.1:0-2419 GCF_000517525.1 Limulus polyphemus
CGGTTTGTAAAGGTCACTTTCACGTAACAGCTTCAGCACTCATTACGTGTCGGTTTGTAAAGGTCACTTTTCACGTAACAGCTTCAGCACTCATTACGTGTCGGTTTGTAAAAGGTCACTTTTCACGTAACAGCTTCAGCACTCATTACGTGCCGGTTTGTAAAGGTCACTTTACACGTAAGATAGTTCTTTCAAACATTGTAATGATGCTAGGCAGTATTTCTTCTTACGAGCTGTATGTATAACGAAGTAAGTGTTTCTTTCTGTGTTTGTCTTCGATTTTTAACAACGTTTTCGGGAAGGCTTAACTTCTTAACAATGTTTGATTACGTTATCAATCGTGAATCATATTGTTTACGTAACAAGCCTTATTGTTACCTGTTTAAGAGTCATTTTTTTTAGCACCAACCTTTTTAATATCTTGGTTTCCGGAAAGTATGGAAGATCTGTGTGTAACAAGTGACATAAAACAACAACAGAATGACCTCTCAGTGACCAACAAAAACATTATACAACTAGGTGTCCTACCGGAGGTTCCCCGAAACTGTTCTGTTTTAAAAGTAAATAAAATTAAAATTAAAAGAAATAAATATTTTTTTATTTCTGGCGTTTGAAGTTCATGTAATGCCGTGTTGAAGCCTACAAAGTGCATAATTCTTCTCGTGATTCATGGCATGCGCACATTATACTGATGTCATGACAGTACAAATTGCAACGTTAAGCATCCCTTATGTGACGTAATTTTAGTGTCTACAGACTGACAGACAGACTACACACTACTGTACAGTGGTGCGAGTGGTTAAAACAGGTGATCCCTCCATGCGGTCTTTGGCCCTCTTTCGGGAAAATAAAAAGCAATATCAGAAAGAGTCTAAGATACATTGAAATAAAACAAATAAATAAAACCAGACCAAGTTTACAATCATTAACACCTCGAAATAGGCTTATGGTCGAAACGTTGCGAATAATTGTAACTGACTGGTGTAGGCTCATGGTCGAAACCTTATGAATAATTGTTTGTATGTGTAGTGAAGACACTTTGACTTCATTTATTGTTTTATTTTCTTTAGATACGCGTAGAAGCACTAAGAACAGCACTTGCAGACTTAAACCAAGAATCTTAGAGACGAAGAAAACTTTTAAACAAATGCCCTACTCAAGTATCAATATTCTACTGAGCTAATTTTTTGTTCTGATCGGAAGATACTAATGGCGGAAAAAAGCCACCCCCCCCCCCTCCCAAGGTTTTGGTAGAGATAAATGATGACGAAATATAAACAAGTGCTCAGAAACCCATTTGTTGCAGGACATGAAAAAAAAGAAAAAAAAGAGGCATTTTCATGTTGCTGAATTGTTAACTTTGGAAACAGTTTGGGATTTTTATTTTGAATATAAAAGTGGAAACACTATAATTAATTTTGAAACTCGATTGTTTGGCCGAAGCAGTGAACAACAAATGATAACCTTAATGATGTTAAAGTTATTAACTCTCGATATTTACTCCCCACCTCCACCTGTCAACAGGGATCCAATCGAGCGTCCTAACCACCTGGCCATGCCGGGCCCGTACTCAACGTGGCAGCTATAAAACAACCTCATTCTTAGCAGCTTTCATTGTGTTGTGTGTACCCGTCCACTGTTTATACTTTTAAAATATCACTTGAAACACCATCTATATAGTATTATATGTAACGTGGTTGGTGTCTGCTTTTATACTTTAGTTGGTTAAAAAATTTAGAAAAATAAAAATTATCCCGCTAGGGGGTTTAGTTTTGAATTTTACGTATACCTACTCGATGGCTGTCTTCACTAGCCGTCCCTAATTAAGTAGGTTCGAATCCCCGTCCCACCAAACATGCTCGCTCTTTCAGCGGTGGGGGGCGTTACAATGTAACGGTCAATCCCACTATTCGTTGGCGGTGGGTGGTAGTGACTAGCTTCCTTCCCTCTAGCCTTTCACTACTAAATTAGGGACGGCTAGCGCAGATATCCCTCGTGTAGCTTTGCTCGAAATTCATAACAAACGAACATAATAAAATACAGACGACCTCTAGGTTATGAAGAAGTGAGAGGAGGGGACATATCACGTGACTCGACATTTCGTGTACATTACTTTTTCCTTCAGAAGTAATCGTAGTACATAAAATACTTTAAATTCCGCAATCTGCGGGTTCGCATCCCCATCCCACCAAACATGCTCGCCCTTTCAGCCGTGGGGGCGTTATAATGTGACGGTCAATCCCACTATTCGTTGGTAAAAGAGTAGCCCAAGAGTTGGCGGTGGGTGGTGATGACTAGCTGCCTTCCCTCTAGCCTTACACTGCTAAATTAGGGACGGCTAGCGCAGATAGCCCTCGTGTAGCTTTGCACGAAATTCAAAACAAACAAACAATACCTAGAAAATGTAGATAACAATGAT
>NW_013750679.1:0-1495 GCF_000517525.1 Limulus polyphemus
CACTATGTTATATGATTTGTGATGAGTCACTGCTTTATGTTTCTTGTGATGAGTCACTGCGTTATGTGATATTGTGATGAGTCACTGTGTTATGTGATATTGTGATGATTCACTGTGTTATGTGATATTGTTCAAGGCGTGTAACAAGTTCACTTTGCTGTGTGGTCTTGGTCACGTGGTTTATAAGAGCACAGGTTCAAACACGAACATTCATTGTGTTGTGTGAGCTAAATTTTTAACAAAAGCGGGAGGGGGGACGTTAGGTTAGGTTGTTCGTACAATGGTGATTATAGAAGAAGTAAAATGTGTTTATGTTTTATGTTCATTTTTTATGAACATAACGTTAGGTTAGGTTGTTCGTACAATGGTGATTATAGAAGAAGTAAAATGTCTTTATGTTTTATGTTCATTTTTTATGAACATAACGTTAGGTTAGGTTGTTCGTACAATTAATGCTTGTTCGTACTATGATGATTATAAAAGAAGTAAAATGTGTTTATGTTTTATGGGATCTTTCAAAAATAATTTCAGCGTTGAAGAGGTAAACTTTATATCCCGCGTTTTTCATGTTCAAACAAGTAACAAATTGGTCATGAATGTTCATTTTTCTTATATTATATTATATATTTTTTTCAAACTCTGGGATAATGTACGACAACGTTTCATAATAAATTTACCGGTATGATGGAATATGTGTATTTTGGATTTTTTTAGTTTTTACAAACTTTACTTATGGCTCTAAAGATGAGTGGAACATGAGATATGTGTAACAAAAACCACATTGATTCAGTTCATTCAGATGTTATTTTCTTCTATAGAATATCCATCATGATCAAACTTAAAGCTATATGTAATAAAACCCTCATTGATTCAGTTCATTCAGATGTTACTTTCTTCTATAGAATATTCATCATGATCAAACTTAAAGCTATATATAATAAAACCCACATTGATTCAGTTCATTCATATGTTATTTTCTTTTATAGAATATCCATCATGATCAAACTTAAAGCTATATGTAATAAAACCCACATTGATTCAGTTCATTCAGATGTTATTTTCTTCTATAGAATATTCATCATGATCAAACTTAAAGCTATATGTAATAAACCCACATTGATTCAGTTCATTCAGATGTTATTTTCTTCTATAGAATATTCATCATGATCAAACTTAAAGCTATATGTAATAAAACCCACATTGATTTAGTTCATTCAGATGTTATTTTCTTCTATAGAATATTCATCATGATCAAACTTAAAGCTATATGTAATAAAACCCACGTTGATTCAGTTCATTCACATGTTATTTTCTTTTGTAGAATATCCATCATGATCAAACTTAAAGCTCTGAATACAATCCTCCATTACCCTCTGCTTTGAATAAAATTTCTGAAAACCTTCTTAGACATCTTATTGTAATTCATAAAAATGTTTCATTCACTATGGAAACCCACTTACAAAATCATTTCCCTTCCTTTAACCTTCAAGTTTAT
>NW_013750680.1:0-1245 GCF_000517525.1 Limulus polyphemus
GATAACTTCGCTCTCAACGAGTGCAAAACACACACTTTACTGCTCACTAGCTCGAGACTAACAGAATTATAAATTGCACGGAACTCAAAGTAACTACTGCTCTCTATTCATTTATCCCCCCTCCCCGCTGGCTTTACGCTGCCAGGCTTATATACTAAAGAAGATGGCATCTCGATCACTTGAACTTCCCCTAACATTCGAGAAACTCATCAGCGTCACGTGACTTCCGCTGTCGTAACACTGCCCGTTCCTTGATATTGTTTGTTCCGAACAATAGCCACTTACATTAAACCAATAGATAATTAACAATAACTTTTACAAACACAAAATTAAAATTCAACAAAGTATCTTAATTTTACGGGACGTTTCTTCTTTCATACTGGTTTCCGTCTCATTGGCTTCTGCTTCACGTGAGATTCATCTGCTCCATCAGGAAATGTCCCATTACCGGTAGCAGTCACATTAGTGATAGCAACTTCATTAACGGCTTCACGGTTTTCCCTCTCAAAACTGGGTAGAGTTTCTTCTTCAACAGTGGCTTTTCAGGTGACACGTCTTCAGCAGCATCATTTGTTCTGTTGTTCACCTCGTCCCAACTGAAATGTCCTGGACCGTGATAACGCCAAAGCCTGTTGGCATGCGCCACTTTTGGCTTACCTCGCCGACCACATTTTATCCAGAAAGTCACGTCTAAGAGACGATCCACTATGTCATATGGGCCTTCCCATGGAGAAGACAACTTAGGAGATTTCCCTTTGGTCTTCCTGGGATTATACAATCACATCTTGTCTCCTGGTTCAAAGCTGACTTCAGTAGATCTCTTATCATGAGATAGCTTCATCGAATCAGCAGACGTTTTCAAGTTTGAACACACTTGATGGTGAATATCCTCCATCCTTTCCGATAACACTTTCACAAACTCTGACACATTCTCAGGCAACTCTTCATAAGGTGGGCATCCCTTATGCTTGGGTCCCCCTTTTTGCACTACATGTGCTGCATCTCCTGCACCATTCTTCCATATCTCGCTTCATACCAATCCAGTAAAATCTTTGTCGTAGGTGATTCAATGTCTTCTTAATTCCGAGATGTCCTCCTGTTAAATTATCATGGGATTGACGCAGCACAACTTCCCGTGACTTCCTCGGTATAACTGTTTGCCAAGTCGTCACTTTTCCCATCTGTAGTTCCCATCTCCGTACAAGAATACCATCTCAAGCTTTAACTGGTCCCATTGCGCCCGAT
>NW_013750681.1:0-1245 GCF_000517525.1 Limulus polyphemus
GGAGTCACTTTAAAAAAATTAGATATTATCTTTGTGTATATGAAGTTTGTTGTGTTAAACACATGAAAAAGGAACAAAATTACAGGTTATATTTTTTATTTATAGTAAACAAAGAGTATTTACACGTAATTGGGAATCACTTTAAATAACAAAATATTATCTTATTGTTCAAGAACATGGTTGTGATAAACATATAAAGAGGAACAAGATTACAGCTTACATTCTTTATTTTATAGTAAACAATTAGTATTTACACGTAATTAGGATGCATTTTGAAAAAATTATATTATCTTAATGTACATGAAGTCGGTTATTTTAAACATATTAAAAATGAACAATATTACTGCTTAATATTCTTTATTTATGGTAAACAAAGAGTATTTACATGTAAATAGGAGTAACTTTCAATAGCTAGATATTATCTTAGTGTTCATGAATATGGTTGTGATAAACTTATGAAGAGGAACAAGTTTACAGCTTACATTCTTTATTTTAAAGTAAACAAAAAGTATTTACACGTAATTAGGAGTCACTTTAAACAACAAAATATTATCTTATTTTTCAAGAACATGGTTGTGATAAACTTATGAAGAAGGACAAGATTACAGCCTACATTCTTTATTTTATAGTAAACAAAGAGTATTTACACGTAATAAGGAGTCACTTTAAATAACTAGATATTATCTTATTATACATGAAAATGGTTGTGATAAACTTATGAAAAGGAAAAAGATTACAGCCTACATTCCTTATTTGATAGTAAACAATGAGTATTTACACGTAATTAAGAGTCACTTTTAAAAACTAGATATTATCTTGCTGTACATGAAGTTGGTTGTGTTAAACATATGAAAAAGGAACCATATTACTGCTTATGTTGTTTATTTATGGTAAACAAAGAGTATTTACACGTAATAACGAGTTACTCAAAATAACTAGATATTATCTTATTATATATGAAAATGTTGGGGTTAAATTTATGAAGAAGGAAAAAAGATTACTGGTTACATTATTTATTTTACATTAAACAATGAGTATTCACACGTAATTAGGAGTCACTTTAAAAACTAGATATTATCTTAGTGTACATGAAGTATGTTGTGTTAAACATATGAAAAAGGACTAATATTACTGCTTATATTCTTTATTTTTTGTAAACAAAGAGAATTTACACGTAATAAGGAGTCACTTTAAATAACGAGATATTATCTTATTATACATGAACATGGTTGGGTTAAATTTGTG
>NW_013750682.1:0-1243 GCF_000517525.1 Limulus polyphemus
AACTAAATTCGAAAGCCTTAATGGCTAATTTGATGTCGTGTCACTCTTCACCGAAGTCCCCGCCGATGAAGCTTGCAGTATTGCACTCAGCCTCTACATTAATTACCCCAACAAGTTAATGCACATCCCCAGCACACTTTTTGCTTCTCTCTCTTAGAATTTACAATAACTAAAACCAACTTCATTTTCAACAACGAAAATTTCCTTCAAATAGATGGTTTAAGTATGGGCAATCCTGTTTTGCCCGTTCTTGCTAATATATTCATGACCATGCTATTTTTCTTTCTCTACTGCCCCTCGGCGGCTCAGTGGTAAGTCTGAGGGCTTATAACACTAAAAATCAGGTTTTGATACCTGCGCTAGCCAGTGAATATATAGTCTATTGTGTAACTTTGCGACTGACAACAAACAATCAAACTTTGTCTGCTTTCCATTTTCACTGCATAAAACCATTATGGAGACTAATTATTTTCTTCATAGTATGATTATATATGTTTTTCAAGTGAATTAAGAACTAAATGAATAAGTCCCCATTCATGTTGAAGTTATGCTCGAAATATGTTAGAATTATTGTGAGTTTAGTAGTAACAATGGCATACAGAAGTAACAAAAGCCAGACTTCATTGTGCCTCAACTCTTTCAAAGTCGGAAACAAATCTGTTTGAAAACACGGAAGCTGCACCCACAATTCACTTTTGCTCCGAAGCTGACCAATCACATAATTACAGTACAAGGATAAGAAGTATCTCTTCTCAATATTACAGTCACAGTGCAATCTTACATACACAAGATAAAGTAGGACACACCTATTCCATGTAAACAGCTTCGTTGATCGGACCCTCCCTGCTACAGGAAGTGACACCTAAGGCTTTATTTAGTATGTGACCTCTACTGAATAATATATAATAAGACTTTGGAAAAATAAAAATGAAAGTGCACATTAAAATATATACTCTGGGAGAGTGAGATATGTAGTATTTTTCATAACACATAAAAAGTTATGTTATTTTTAGTTAGGAAAAAGTGAATTAGCATAGTTTCAAGAATAGCCGTCTAAGGATAAATTATTGTACCAATAGAAGGATCCATCGCCACGGAAGAAAAGCTGAGGGTTGAATTACTCGACTTAAAAGTTGTTATTGTTGTTTGTTATTAACCAATGGCTATCTGTGCTCTGCCTACCACGGGTATCGAAACCCTTTTTCTAGCAGTATAAGTCCGCAGACATACCACTGTGCCACTG
>NW_013750683.1:0-1218 GCF_000517525.1 Limulus polyphemus
TCAACAGGAAAAAGATGTAATAGGAATCGGGAAGTTGTGTATTTCTATTAGTCTATAAATTCAGAAATGTGTTCACGGTTGGCACAATGACGCATGCGCTGCACAGCCTATCCTCTCGCTCGACCACGGCAAGTCATCTCAAACTGCACGGAAGCCACGCCTTTTGCTACAAGCACCGCTAAAATTACCAACAAACCAAGAAAGATGCGAAGAGAAATAACTTTAATTCTGACCACCCCTGGGTTATTAAACCTAAATACTTCGGACACTTCAGCGTGAACCTTTACTTTCAATAGCGAGGAACAGAAAATAAACAAATCCGTCCTTGTTTATCGACAGTATTATAAAAGTGTTAAAGTAAATGGCATCCTATTTAGTTATTGAACTTCGGTTAAATGTTGATCCAAAAGTAACGAGTATTTTATTTCGAAACTAAGCTCTATTCATATTAATAAAATATCATACATAGAATCATTTTGGCACTAACGCAGCAGCTCGGGTGAAAATATACGAGACAAAAACATACAAACAAACAATGTTTAAGTAGATATATTCTAGAAATGTAAATAAATTATGGATATTGAAAACTTAAAAATTTTTGGATGTATGGTACCACTTATTAGGAGAACTGCGTATTTTGTGACCTGTGAAAGGCGGGAAATCACCTACATGGTTTGAAAAGGTTGACTATGTGGTTCCTAGTTAACTACATTTACTTACGTTTTTTATGAATAAGAAAAAGAGGTATTTTTCTATACGTAAAATTTAGAATGTTGGCTTATTGTTGGGCTTCTTAGTACGGAGCTACACAATATCTATCTGTGCTCTGTTGCGTTATAAAAGTGACAGTTAATTCCGTTAATCGGTTAAAAAATCAAACAAATATTTGATAACGACGAATTGTTCTAGCTAGCTGCCCTCATCTAGTCAATAGTTTAAAATTAGAAGCAAACAATACCTGAATCCTAACTGGTCTCTGATCTGGCTATTTAACTTACCTGTATGTAAAGAGGGATCTTTTCTTTTTTTTTTTTTCCTGGAGATTTTTGCTTGAGTTTTATTTGGTCAAAATAATATCCACCAAGGATAAGTAGTTAAGAAATGTAGATCTCACATCGCATCATTTTATAAATGTGCTGTAAAACTGAATTAATTTTAGTTGAAACAGAAGGTGGTATCTCATAACAGAACAAAATACTTGACATTTATACTTGTCTT
>NW_013750684.1:0-1243 GCF_000517525.1 Limulus polyphemus
AAAAAATTGGGCGAAAGATTTTTATAGATTTTATAAGGAATTCGATCGTCACCAGGGGCCGAGTTTTTAGATGTCTTTATTGCTCGGTTAATTTCACCGATCGTGAATTAAGCGTTCAACCCTTTACTATTATTTGGCTTCTTTGTAAAGGTGGCATAGTGGTCATGTTCAAATAATTTTCTATGAGTTAAAAATTCGAGTGAATAATTGTCGGAACTGCTGATGTGGGCAGATTGATCAGATAACGCATTTGCCTTTTCAACATCCGTCAGATATGTTGATCCAAGAGTTTTAAGGGTAGGAATACAGAGAGAACCCCCACCATTCATACGCTTTACGAATTTCCATATTTTACTTAAATTTGATGAACGATTGAAACTAGAGCAGTAATTATGCCAGAATCGTTGTTGGAGTTCTGGAACCATACGTTGACAAATGGCCTTCTGCTTTTTATATTCAATATAATCGTCTAAGAGACGGGTTTTAAGAGCTTTCTTCCTACTCGTGTTTTTGTTTAACTGCTTTCTCACATTCCATATTCCAATAAGGGGTTTGATGTTTTCCACAGTCTGTGGTTGATAGTGGGATAAATTTCTCTGTTCCTTCCAAAATAATAGTTAGTAGACGAGAATGTACAGATTCAACAGAAGACATATCTATGTTTTGAATGGAAGAATCAAGGAACATACGGAAGTTGAGCCAGTTTGCTTTGTTAAAGTTCCAGAAGGCTGTTGTACTCCTAACTTCAAGAGGGATCTTAACATCTCTTAGGAGATGGTCACTTCCCAGGTCATCATCTAGAACATCCCAGGTAGCAAGACTAGCAAGTTTACTGTCTAAAATAGTGAGATCTAGAGGAGAGAGAATACCCCGAACAAGACATGTCCCACGACCGTCATTTAATACCACTTTGTCAGATTCCAGAACTAGATCTCCGAGAAGCTGACTTCGACAGTCAGTTTATGTTCCACCCTATAAAGGGTTGTGAGCATTAAAATCTCCACAAAGTATACTATTAGGAAGAAAAAACTCTCGATACTCAGCAGGATCAATGGCGACACCAGGGTTATAAATAATAAATATCGTAACACTTTCCATAGAAGTCTGACAATGAATCTCAACAGCTTCTATATTTTCTGGGCAAGTAACGACAGTAAAGAGCAAGCGATTCTTGACAAGAGTTAGTACACCTCTCTTTGCCGAGTGTTCTCGATCTTTTCGAATATGTTTATAACCGTGTATG
>NW_013750685.1:0-1243 GCF_000517525.1 Limulus polyphemus
AGAAATGTGCTGTGTGTCGGTGAGTAGAACGTAACACCTGAAGAAATGTGCTGTGTGTCGGTGAGTAGAAAGTAACACCTGAAGAAATGGGCTGTGTGTCGGTGAGTAGCGAGTAACACCTGAAGAAATGGGCTGTGTGTCGGTGAGTAGCGAGTAACACCTGAAGAAATGGGCTGTGTCGGTGAGTAGCACGTAACACCTTAAGAAACGGGCTGTGTCGGTGAGTAGCAAGTAAGACCTGAAGAAATGGGCTGTGTTGGTGAGTAAATACTCCTAGAAAAAAGAACAGCATTTGTTGTAGATTAGGCTATAATTATCAAACATCAATACAGTTAGCAGTTGTTGTTTTTATGAGTAATAAATCTTAAATCACTGTTTTTTACTCCAGTTACCAAAATGATAAATATCACTGGTACAGTTAGAGTAGAAACTTCTTTGGTAGGTTAAGATGCATTTATTAAATTTGGATCATTGTGATGAAGTATATAATGTAACATCCCAAAGCAAAATACTTTGCGAGAACTTAGAAGCTACTTTATAGGCTTTCTGGACTTGTACTTTACGAGACAATATTTGTACGTGAGACGAGAGATTATTGAGGAAGATAGTGGGGATAGTTAAAAGCAAAGTGATTTTAAAAAGTTATTTCGTTATGAGTTAGGCTGATAATGATTTACTGTATGGTTTATCAGTTTAATGCTGATTTTAGGGTAGCGTAAGTTAGTTATTTTTCATCTAATCTAATACATTAGGCTCTCTACTTGTGCTTCTCGGCTGCAGAAATTATTGGTTTAGATCTATTAAGAGGATCAAAATACCTTAATCAAGTTAAGATTCGGGGAAAGATCGTTGGTGTCAGAACTCTGCACCTGCTTGATTTTATGTTATGGTTGAAATTGTTTGACGTTAGCTTGCTGTTTCTATCATATGTCACTAACACTTACTGAGAAGCCCAAAGTTAGACAGAAAGATCTGTAAAAATCTGTGATTTAAAAAGATTTACAGCAACAGTTGCTTCTGTAATTGTATAGTAAATGGAAGAAAGTGATTTAGGCTGTATTTGGAGTTGTTGTAAATGTAGAAGTTAGAAAAGTCTCATGTGTGTAAAAAAAACTATATATAAATGTGTGTTTAATGTAATAAAATAACCAGGCAACAGTTTTACTATTTGTAAAAAAACTATATATATAAATGTGTGTTTAATGTAATAAAATAACCAGGCAACAGTTTTACTATTTGTACC
>NW_013750686.1:0-1236 GCF_000517525.1 Limulus polyphemus
TACTTTACTAAGTACTTTACTTACATATATTGAAGATGTGAAACACATATGGTGAAACACGTCAGTTTTAAGATGTAGAGAAGTGGTAATATGAGAGTCAAGATCTAATGTTCAACACGGGGGACAGTCAATTTAGTTATGGATTTCAAGTGCATGATGTATTTTGTATAGTTTCTAAAAATAATGAAACTTTGATTACTTTGGAGAATGTTTCATTTATGGTGATTTGTTATATGTGACTGATAATGTGCTAGAACAAATATATACTGCAGGTATTATTACATTGGGCCCGTAAGTCAGTGTAAACATGTTTGTTGGATTTATAGAAGGTGAAAGATAATATAATTTATCATAAGAAACAACGAAAGTAATGTGTCAAGAACTTTTTTATTGTTATCATAGTTATTTTACAGATTGTGTTTGTTCATAAAATATTCAAAGGTAGGATACATGCACATTATATCATATAAATCTTGGATAAAGTCGTCTTTCTCTACAGTATCCCAGAAAGTTTTATTGTTATCATAGTTATTTTACAGATTTTCTTTGTTCTTAAAATAGGTAGGATACATACACATTATATTATATATCATAGTTATTTTACAGATTTTCTTTGTTCTTAAAATAGGTAGGATACATGCACATTATATTATATATCATAGTTATTTTACAGATTTTCTTTGTTCTTAAAATATTCAAAGGTAGGATACATGCACATTATATTATATAAATCTTGGATAAAGTCGTCTTTCTCTACAGTATCCCAGAAAGTTTTATTGTTATCATAGTTATTTTACAGATTTTCTTTGTTCTTAAAATATTCAAAGGTAGGATACATGCACATTATATCATATAAATCTTGGATAAAGTCGTCTTTCTCTACAGTATCCCAGAAAGTTTTATTGATAAAACCTGATAAATTTAACTGTTTCTCTTTGATTAAACAATAAATTTATTCACTCTTATCAATGTTGTTTCAAATATAACCATACATATTCGTCATGATTTAACATGTTATAAGAATGACGAGTTTGGCTAAGATCGTCGATTTCACACTGTCCTTTCTTCAGTACTTGTTAAATAGGGTACACTTGTTTAGCGTATATATTAATAAGATTTGATTTAATCTGATTATTCAGTTTATTTTCATTATGAACTATAGTGTTTAAGTAAGTATCAAAAATAGAAATCTGTACACATAAATTCTTCTATTCTGAATTTGATAAACAAAGAGAA
>NW_013750687.1:0-2620 GCF_000517525.1 Limulus polyphemus
TATATATATATATATAAAAGAGGAGGTTTGTTTATTTGGTTCGCTAATAGGAAACCAAATAGTTGAACTTACAAATTTGAAAATAACTTCATAATATCCAGTTTTTTTTGACAAGAAATATAATGGTGCTATTTATTTTGAATTTGGTGTAGTATTTAATGACGAAATTGACAATTAATGATTATTGCGCCATTTTTTTTTTTTTGTAATAAACATACAAATAAAAGTACGTTTTGCACTCAGATCACCTTGCTGTCAAATTCAGTTTTCTTTAAATAGTCCTAAGTGGTTTCATAAGTGATTTAGTAACTTTGTGAATTGTAATTATTGTTTAGTGATACAGGTGATTATGCCACCCAAGAAACGCCCTTTCTATGCAAAATCTTCTGCTGCTTAAAGAATGCAAGCACAGAGAGCAGCTGCAACAGAAGAAGAACGCAATCAAAGACTTCAAGCACAAGTTGCAAGATAGGCTGCTCAAATACAGGAAGAAACTTTGGAACAACGTAAAGTTAGACTTCGAGGTCAAGCTGAAAGGCAGGCTACTCAAAGACAGCAAGAAACTGATGAATAGCACAAAGACGGGTATCGAAACCGGTTTTCTAGTGTTGTAAGTCCGCAGACATACCGCTGTGCCAGTGGGGGCAGTTCATTTATAACTAAATATAGTTGTCATAAGACATTAGTATTAGGCCTATTACATTTTATACACTACATTCTTAATCTAGTCCCTTAGAAACTTTGAAGAAATAGAAGAGTGTATAATAAATGTATTCCAACCACACTATATTGCCCATGTTTAGCTCAATTCAGAGCTCTTCTGACCGGTTGGGTTAAAACAAATGTAGCAGTGGCCGAAACACAAAAATGTTGTTATGATGTGTACACCTATACAAACCGGCAAAGAATGATTACTATTATATTATAATTTCGGTGAAGAAAAGAATGAAATAATGAATAACGCAGAGAACTAATCTATTATAAGATTCGCTATGTACCCTGGTCAGTCAACAATAGGTTTACGGACTTACAACCTTGAAACCATGGGTTCGATTCCTCGAAATGGAGAGAGTACAGATAGTCTATTGCGTCGTTCTGCTTTTAAAAAACACAGAATCAACAACAATCAATTTGATACTTAATTAAATTATTTTCGCCGAATGAACGGCTTATCATTACTGCTTGGGATAAGGCATCTAAGTGTTTCGTGGATTCTTTCTTCACTGGAACTACATATTTTAGTGACGAGGAGAAAACTTCACAATTAATTCATTACTCTATTTAATAATTAATTGTGACGGTATAGTTCCTTGTTATTGAAACATCTAAAATATTTCAGGCTGTTAATGACGAGTAAAGAAATATATCAAATCCTGCAAATTATCATTCCAGTTTAATATTACAAACATTACAATAGGACGACTTTTCGAGTGATAAACATTGGGTGATTTGTCTTCTTTATCACTCCCTTTAAAAATCTTAAAGCTGAAATATTTTATTTGATACTAGATGAGTTACCCGGCGTTGCACGGTGAAAATTTAGACTTGAAATGTATAGACCAGTATTTTTTCAGCAGATTATTCAGTAAGTAGACAAAAGCTGTGATGCGAGAAATAAAAAAGCATTTAATCATACAAAGCTTTATTTGAAATTAGATCGTGTTTGAGCTTGTCTTGTTCTTTGAGCTTGAAGTCGTACATCATGTTGCTCCTCTGATTCTCGCTCTCTGTAAGTTATTTGTCTTCATTTTTGTGCTTGAAGTCTGGTTTGACGTTGTTCAGAAGTTTCTTGTTGTCTATATCCAGCTTGTCTTGATGATTCTGAGGTTGTTTGGAATTAAAGACAAAGCTACACAATGGGCCATCTGTGCTCTGCCCACCTTTCAAAATATCTCTGGTTTTAAATCCATAATGAACAACTTAAAATAATTGGGTTGGGGAGGAAGGGCATCCGCAGTTTATATCATAACTAATTATAATACATGTTTCATATTTATCTTTTCTAATCACTAATAGTTTTGGCGATACTTACTCATCAACCAATATCTAATGCCACCACGCGCTGTTCTTTCTTCGTTTAAATATCTAAATTGTATTTTATAAGTTCATTTGTTTTTCGGCGTTTAACCCGTAACAAAGCTGGCAAAAGACTAAAATCCAATGAGCCTATGATATACAACATTGTTTATTACCAGAAAGGGGACATATATAAACGTTTTGGAATTCTATCAGATTCCACCTTCAGTATCTAAAGCAAAATAAAATGAATTTACATAAGTCTTGTACATAAATACAATTGCTAAATATAACGATAATTAAACAAATAAAACACAAAACAGTAATCATGGGGAGAAACTACAGCAAGAAAACACAACAAAAAAGTAGAATTTAGTAATACGAACATATTAAAAATGTATAATTTAAATGAAGACTGCATGTTGTTCATTGTTGGTGAGTGCTGTTTGATGAGGAGGGTTTCTTTAATCAATAATTCCAGGTCAGTATTAGACTTGCATATTATAGAGAAATTTGATAGTATAGGTTGATGTCCTGTTTCTTCAATATGTTGGCGTATAGAGGAAACACTGGGGTTACTCAATCTGTTTTTGCGTTTTGATAG
>NW_013750688.1:0-792 GCF_000517525.1 Limulus polyphemus
GATAATTCACGAAGAATCGAGAAGTACGTGGCGTGATACTAGTCACGTGACTTCGCTTACGCAACACTGCCCCTCCTTAGTATTGTTCTTCCCGAACAATAGCCTCTTCCATTAAACCAATAACAATTAACAATAATATAATTAAATGTACAGAATTACAAACACAAAATTACATTTCAACAAAGTCTCTTAATTTTAAGGGTCGTATCTTCTTCCATACTGGTCTCCGTCTCGTTGGCTTCTGCTTCACGTGGGGTTAATCTGCTTCATCAGGAAATGTCCTATCGTCGATAACAGTCACATCAGTTGTAGTAACTTCATCAAGAGCTTCACCGTTTCCCTTCTCAAAACTGAGTAGAGTTTCTTCTTCGATGGTGTCTTCTTCAGGTGGCACGTCTTCAGCAGCGTCATTTGTTCTGTTGTTCACTTCGTCCCAACTGAAACGTTCTGGACTGTGATAACGCCAAAGCCTGTTGGCATGCACCACTTTTGGTTTACCTCGCCGACCACATTTTATCCGGAAAGTACGTCTGAGAGACGATCCACTATATCATATGGGCCTTCCCATGGAGAAGACAACTTAGGAGACTTCCCTTTGGTCTTCCTGGGATTATACAACCATACCTTGTCTCCTGGTACAAAGCTGACTTCAGTAGATCTCTTATCATAATATACCTTCATCGAATCAGCGGACGTTTTAAAGTTGAATGCACTTGATGGTGAATATCATCCATCCTTTCCAATAACACGTCCACAAACTCTGACATATTCTCAGGCAAGTCTTTATAAGGT
>NW_013750689.1:0-1244 GCF_000517525.1 Limulus polyphemus
TAATTTTGTACAAATAATTGAATGTTATGCTACTATTATAAAAATAAAATCAGAAATCCATTAAAAGATAAGTTCTCTATCATTTTTTCAATTCACAAATGCACACTTGCATTGTCTACTAAGAAAGTTAGTACCGGTAGTCATCGGGTTAAAGCTAGTAATTTGTATACTAACATTCTAACACGTGCACCACCGCGTGTGAAAATTTCGTGTAACAGAAAACGTTCATTTTGCTAAAAGAGAAAGACACCCATTGTGTTTCTCACACCACTTTCTTTTCTTTGTCAGGTTTCTAGAGATAGATCTAAGCCGTAGTTATGTTTCGTTGTTGTTTAACGGGAAATAATGAATAGTTCAGGGATAACTATTGTTTAGTTCCCTATTTGATTAATATATTGTTGCGTCAGCGAGGTCACGTGACTAGTATCACGCCTGTTTCTAGAAATATCCTGTTCCTTCAAGAATGCCCTAGCATTTACTAGATATTTGTTAGTCTTGTATATATAAGACGTTCACAACGTGATGGGACAACAGTGTAATGAGTAATTGAATGTATGCGGACAAAATACTGTTGGCCACGTGAGACGTGAATTATAGTGTTTGTTATAGAGCGATTGTTGAAATTAAGTGTATCGTAAAGTTGTATTCGGAAAGAATAAACCAGTTTTATTTAAGAAAGGACTTGTATCGCTAAAGTTTCTTCGGAAAGAATTTTTACGGAAAATTAACTAACGAATAGGAAACTAAACAATTTAACGTAGCAAACATTTTTTCAAACATTGTAGCCCCCCCAGTGGCACAGAGGTATGTCTGTGGACTTACAACGCTAGAAACCGGGTTTCGATACCTGTGGTGGGCAGAGCACGGATAGCCCTTTGTTCTTATCTACAATCAAACGTTGTATTGCATTTTGCTTAGTAACAACGTATGGGGTGTGAAATACGCATTTTGATTTACATGTAAAAATAATGTGTTTTTACAATGATTTACATGTTACAGCGTTTAAATGATACGGGTAAAACTGTGAACTTGACTCTTATTACGGACAATATTTCAACATAAAAGTTATGACAAAGTAAACTTTTATTAAAGATACGTTAATCTGCATGCAGAGGTACTACTATGTTTTCATTATCCACTAACAGCAACTCAATAATTTAATGTCAAAGTAGATAATTTTCAGTTAAAATAAGAAATGTCGAGCAGAATCAGTATTTTATTTAGGTTTAAACATTAATAATATT
>NW_013750690.1:0-2042 GCF_000517525.1 Limulus polyphemus
ATAAGCATTGGGCTTCCTTGGGGATGTTCTTTTATCCTACCCCAAATTATCTTCTCTGACATAGGGGTATTGTAGTTGACTTAAGTGCTGTGACATGCAGATCAACGGATGCAGCAACACTTACTGGAATCTGGCCTTTGTTGTTTCCAAACGTCATTTTATCGAAGTTAACTACACACTTCCTCGGTAGTAAATAGTCCAATCCTAATATGCATTGGTCTTCAATGTCAGCCAAGTATACTTTCTGCCTGTTCTTCATGCCCATGAGCTCGATAATTACCCACACTGGTCCCCACAACCTTGCATAATGTCCTGTCACACCACAGAGCTTCTGTACAGCTTCTGGTACTCCTTTGCGATCCAGCACCATGATACTCACAAGGGTTTGCTGAGATGCAGAATCTATGACAAAGTTGCACCTTTGGCCATCCAGCTTTCCTGTCACATAAACACTATGTGTGCTTGCCATTTTACACTTAGCTGTTGGGACTTTCACGATGGGGGTTGGTGGGCATCCCTCAGCACCAACCACTGCTGGTTTCCCGAAGCTGACTTATTGGTGGTATTCTACTTACACTGGCTCCTTATATGTCCTTGCTCTCCACAGTTCCAACAACCTTTCTGGGTAGCAGCCTTTCCTGCCATGGCATCTTCCCTGTGTTGAAGTTGCCAAAATTGAGCTTTCTTGTGCCCAGGTGGTTACAGTGCCAGCAAAGTCCCTCAAACTTCTCTGAATGCTGCCCTTTTCTGGCCTTGAATCCTAATGACTGTACCAACTTTGGTACCTCTGTGCTGGACTTAACATAGGATTCGAATTCAAGAGCTCTGGCCATTGCATCCTGCATAGTAGAGGGGTGTGCTTGCTTCACTTGTATGTTAAGTTGTGGACTGTCCAAGGCGTCTACAAACTGATCTGTCAGCAACAACTTGAGGAGATTGGGTGGTGCAGTTGGGTAGGCCTTGTGTGCCATACTTTCCAAGTCCTGCGCCAGCTCTTGCAGGCTCTCCCCTTTAGCACGGACTCTCATCCTAAACCTAGCCCTGTAGACTTCAGGCTGATTTTGGGTTCCATACCTGAGTTCTAGAGCCGCTACCAGTGCTCTATAGTTGTGCCTGTCATCTGCTGACAACTGTCCAAGTATTTTCAGTGGTTGTCCCTTCAAGCTCGTTGCCAGATATAGTGCTTTCTGCTCCTCTGTCCATCCATTCATCTCTGCCAGGAGCTCAAATTGTGCTCTATAGGCTTCCCACGCATCCTTCCCATCGAATTCCTGTGGCTTCCTTCATGTCTGGAATCTGACTTCTGCCAGGACTGAATATGTTTGCAGTAAGGTTTAGCTGCAGGGTCTGAAAGGGGCTTTCTGTTTTCTGGGGCTGATTAGGTCCATGGTTAATATATCCTCCTTGTGTAAAAGACAGTAAATCGTCCTTTAATGTATCTAATTCATTTTGAAATTTACTAATGTTTTTCATTTGTACTTCTTGCCAGTGTTGTTGACTTTCCTGTAGTTGCTGCTGACTTTCTCGCAACTGTTGGAGACTTTCTTCCTGTTTCCTTTCTTGTTCCAGTTGCCAGTGCTGTAGTCTCTCTTCTTGTTTATTTTCCTTCTCCCACAACCACTGCTGTAGCCTTTCTTCTTGTTTATTTTCTTTCTCCCACAACCACTGCTGTAGCCTTTCTTCTTGTTCCTTTTCTCGTTCTTCTTGTTTCTTTTGCTGTTTTTCTATTGCTGCCATCAAATCTGATAAGCTGTATTTTGATTTGCCGCTTCTCGTTTCTATCTTCTTTTTTTCTTTTCATCCCACTTTTGACACCAATTTGTTACATCTCTGGTCATTAGTTAATTACTTGTAAAAATTCTTTCCAAAGAACTTCAGCAATACAAATCCTTTCTCAAATAAAGCTAGTTTATTCTTTCTCAATTCAACTTTGCAATACACTTAATTTCCACAGTCCCTTTAACTTAAATACACGCTATAATTCTCAACGAACGATTCGCGCACTTTACTTACTACCGCGCTTGACTCAATTGTTCATCTAT
>NW_013750691.1:0-1832 GCF_000517525.1 Limulus polyphemus
AAATTATCATGGGATCGACGCAGCACAACTTCCCGTAACTTCCTCAGTATAACTGTTTGCCAAGTCGTCACCTTCCCATCGGTAGTTTCCCATCTCTGTACAAGAATACCATCTGCAAGCTTTAACTGGTCCCATTGCACCCAATAGTTCTTTGTCACAGGGCTTAGACTAGACACCTTCTCCCAAGCAGGGCGCACAACACTCGCTTTTAGAAAATCAATCATTGACTTCAAATCTTGGTCTTTCTCCTGTTCTGCTTTGATATCTGTATTTAGTTCCACTTCATCATCCTCAACTTTTTCAGTCGGCTTGACTTCAGCCCGATGGCACTCAATCAGCTCAACCTCTCTTTTAACAGTTACTGGAACTTGGCCTTTGTTGTTCCCAAACATCATTTTATCAAAATCAATTACAAACTTCCTCGGTAGTAGATAGTCCAATCCTAATATGCATTCGTCTTCAATGTCAGCCAAGTATACTTTCTATCTGTCCTTTATGCCCACAAGCTCAATAGTTACCCACACTGGTCCCCACAATCTTGTAGAATGTCCTGTCACACCATGATGAAAGATTACAGCAGTGGCAACTGGAACAAGAAAGGAAACAGGAAGAAAGTCAGCAGCAACTACAGAAAAATCAACAACAATGGCAAGAGGTACAAATAGAAAACATTAGTAAATTTAAAAGCGAATTAGATACGTTAAAGGACGATCTATTGACTTTTACACACGGAGGATACATTGACCATCAACTTAATCAGCCCCAGACAATGGCAAGCCCCTTACAGAGCCCGCAGCTAAACCCTAATGCAGACATATTCAGTCCCGTTAGAAGTCGCATCCCAGATATGAATGTCAGTAATAGGATTGATCCAGTGCGAAGGAAGCCACAGGAATTCGATTGGAAGGCACCGTGGGAAGCATATAGAGCACAATTTGAGCTACTGGGAGAGATGAATGGATGGACAGAGGAACAGAAAGCTGTATATCTGGCAACGAGCTTGAAAGAACAACCACTGGAAATACTTGGAAAGTTGACAGCAGCTGACAGACACAACTATAGAGCACTGGTACAGGCTCTGGAACTCAGGTACGGAACCCAGAATCAATCAGAAGTCTACAGGGCTAGGTTTAGGACGAGAATCCGTGCTAAAGGGGAGAGCCTGCAAGAGCTGGCACAAGACTTGGAAAGCATGGCTCACAAGGCCTACCCAACTGCACCACCCGAACTCCTTTTACAGTCCGCAACTTAAAATACAAGTGAAGCAAGCACACCCCTCTACCATGCAGGATGCAATGGCCAGAGCTCTCGAATTTGAATCCTACGTTAATTCCAGCACAGAGGTACCAAGGTTGGTACAGTCAACTGGATTCAAGGCCAGAAAAGGTCTGCTTTCAAAGAGGTTTGAGGGACTTTGCTGGCACTGTAATAAACCTGGGCACAAGAGAGCTCAATGTTGGAAACTTCAACACAGGGGAGATGCCATGGCAGGAAAGGCTGGTATCCAGAAAGGTTGTTGGAACTGTGGAAAGCACGGACATTTGGGGAGCCAGTGTAGGAAGAATATTACCAACAAGTCTGCCTTAAGGAGACCAGTAGTGGTTGGTGTTGAGCGACGCCCACCAACCTTCATCATGAAAGTCCCAACAGCTAGGTGTAAAATGCCAAAAACACAGAGTGTCTATGTGACAGGAAAGCTGGATGGCCAAAGGTGCAACTTTGTCATAGACTCTGCGTCTCAGCAAACCCTTGTGAGCATCAAGGTGTTAGATCATGAAGGAGTACCAGAAGCCATAGAGAAGCTTTTTTGTTTCTTTTCTTTTTCCTCTAAC
>NW_013750692.1:0-1243 GCF_000517525.1 Limulus polyphemus
GTTGAATTTGTAATTTTTGTGTTTGTAATTCTGTACATTTTAATTAAGTTATTGTTATTGGTTTATTGTATGTGGCTATTGTTCGGGACGAACAATACTAAGGAAGGGGCAGTGTTGCGTCAGCGAGGTCACGTGACTAGTGTCACGCCACGTTTCTAGAACTATCCTATTCCTTCGTGAATGCCCTAGCATTTACTAGATATATGTTAGTCTGGTATATATATAAGACGCTCACAACGTAACAATGTGTGTAGGTAATGAGTAATTGAACTGCAGTCAGAGAGAGACGTATTGTTGAAGTCGAGCTCGTGAGACGTGAATTATAGTTTGTTATAGCGCGACTGTTGAAGTTGAGTGTATCGTAAAGTTGTATTCGGAAAGAATAAACCAGTTTTATTTAAGAAAGGACTTGTGTCGCTAAAGTTTCGTCGGAACTAAGTTACGGAAAGTTAATTAACAAACAGAGACGTAACAGTATGTTTGATTGATTTCTACTTTAATGTCTGACAGTTTCTTTTGTTTTCAAACTGATAGTTTTGCTTCTTCAGTGTTTCTTTAAATTTGTTTTACGCTTTTAATTTTGTTATTCTATTTCTGTACCATGTTCTTCCACATCAACCTTTTCATCTTTTGCAAGATTACTGTAGCTGATTGACAAAGTTACTTGACATCTATAATACTCTCTCTGTTGAAAACTCAATCATTTCTATAAATAATATAACAACATCTTCTGCCTTTTACTGTAATCTCCCAGAAAAGTACTGATCAATTGGGTCCTGGTATGGTCTGGTGGTTATTCACCGAATATTTCCGTCATTTCAAACTTGAGGGTATTATAAGGTGACGGTTTAACTCACTTTTCGTATCTAAAGAGCAGCTCAAGAGTTGGAGGTGGGTGGTGTTGACTAGCTGCCCTCTCTCTAGTATATCACATCGAAATTAGGGATAGCTATCGCAGATAGCCCTCGAGCAGCTTTGCGCGAATTTCAACAAACAGCAATAAGTTTGAGGTGTTTTAACGTTAAAAATCGGAGCTCGATACTTGCGGTGAGGTGGCCCGGCATGGCCAGGTGGTTAGGACGCTCGACTCGCAATCTGCTGGTCGCGGGTTCGCATCCCCATCCCACCAAACATGCTCGCCCTTTCAGCCGTGGGGGCGTTATAATGTGACGGTCAATCCCACTATTCGTTGGTAAAAGAGTAGCCCAAGAGTTGGCGGTGGGTGGTGATGACTAGCTGCCTT
>NW_013750693.1:0-1241 GCF_000517525.1 Limulus polyphemus
CAAGAGCATAGAAACAGAGCTGCCGAAAGATATTTTGGTCCTCCACCAACAGAAAAAATGATTCGTTGCTGGCGCGAACAAGAAGAAGAATTGAAAATGACTAAAAGTGATAAACGCAATTTCCGAGGGAAAAAAACAAAATGGCAAGATCTCGAAAATAAACTGTACGAATGGGTTGTGGATCAGAGAAGGCAAGGAATATCCGTTTCTACAAATATGATAATTTTGAAAGCAAAGAGGATTGCATGTGATAATAGTTTAGAAGATTTTACTGGTCATACATCCTGGTGTTATCGGTTCATGAAACGCAAAGGCCTAGTTATGAGAACTAAAACGAAAATTGCTCAAAGAATGCCCGATGAGTTTGAGATGAAAATTTGTGCTTTTCACAAGTATATTATACAGTTAAGAAAAAAACTCCATTTGAATTGTCTCAAATAGCAAACATGGATGAAACACCTTTAACATTTGATGTTCCAAGCAATAGAACAACTGATACTATACAAAAACTATTACTGTTAAAACTACTGGACACGAAAAAACGCATTATACAGTGGTGCTAGCATGTTGTGCAGATGGAACAAAATTACCACCAATGTTAATTTTTCAAAAAAAAACAATGCCCAAAGAAAATTTACCCAATGGTGTCTACGTTCACGTACATGAAAAAGGATGGATGGATGAAGACGGAACACTACTTTGGTTTGAAAAAATTTGGTCGAAACGTCCAGGAGGCTTGTTAAAAAGCCTTCTTTCCTCGTCTGGGATTCCTTTAAAGCTCATAAAACGGAAAAATAAAGGAAAAAGCTAATGAGCTAAAACACAGCTGGCTGTTATACCCGGCGGTTTAATAAGTCAACTGCAACCTCTCGATGTTTCTATTAACAAACCCTTTAAGACTTTAATGAGAGAGGAATGGAACAACTGGATGCAGCAGGAAGATTTTGCTACGACCCCTACAGGAGGAAAAAAGAGACCGACGCTTGCTCAGGTCTGCATGTGGGTGAAGAATTCGTGGGGAAAAGTAAGAAGTGATATAGTGATTAAGTCACTTAAGAAATGTGGTATCAGTTACGCAATGGATGGGACCGAGGATGACATTCTGTTTGGCCATAATATTGGATCCAATGATTCCTTTCCAAGCGACAGTGAAAGCAATGAAGAATATGTAGGTTTTGAACCAAACTAAATAACTACTTAAAACCTTTTTTTTTTTTGATTTACGGTATTTTGATGTTTTG
>NW_013750694.1:0-2287 GCF_000517525.1 Limulus polyphemus
AACAAGGGTTATTGTCTAGGATTCAGTAAGAGTGCAAACAAAATAACAATTCGTGAGAGGAAGAAAGAGGTCAACGCTGAACCTGACCCTCCCTGGTCCAAAACAATTTCAGTAAAAGTCATTCGTGTATTTAATTAAAACTTTCTCCAGTCGAGTTTTTAATTGTTTGAGTCCTCGTTTATTTTTTAAATTGTTTGATTTTGTAAATGGTTTGAATTTATATGGTTATATTAATATTTTCTATCAAAAATTTGAACGTTGTCTTTATCATTTTACAATATTCTAATATCTTTTCTCGTTCCCAGTTTTAATTAACAACTTTTTTCATAATTTTTAACGTTTTATATCCTTGGTTGGATTGTTTTAAATTATTTGGTAAAAATAATGCCGGATACAGTCCATGTAACGATAACTAATTATTCTTATTTCTTCAATAAACGTTTAGAACAGCCACGTCCAATTGCAGGACTAATTTCATATATAACCTTTAATTTATTTACTTCTTCAATAACCGTCTACAACAGTCAAGTTCACTTGTAGGCCTAACTTCATAAATAAACTTTTCAACATAAGCTTCGAAACTACTGTAGGCATGATACAATAATAACGTTTAACAGAAATAATCTTGATTGATAACAAACCTGCTTAACTTATTGATTAACTGACAGAAGCATTAACTCGCAATGACTCAATCAATCTTTCCTCGATCATTGATTCCCGTATTTATGCTGAACTTTCATTCCTACCAAAGTAATTGATTCTAGAACTACTTTATGAACTTTCTAAATATTGCGTCATCATCATGATTAACAGCTTTTTCTAGCAAAATAAGAATTATAACATTACAACTACAGCTTACAACAATAATATTATTATCCTTCTGTGGTGTATCTGAAATTTCTGTGGTTCGGGATTAAATTATCTTTCATAACAGACCTATTTCTTCCTTGAGGCGGTGGAAGTTTGATTCTAATATAATCGTACAATTATCTTTCTTTTGTGACTGTTGATAAAACTAATATGTTTATGAATATTCATACAGTCACTGATAGTAATTTTTAAATAATTTATGTGATTTTTTATTTATATTTCTGTGTAGATTTCCAATAGAAAAACATTTATATATTTCGTATCATGTTACATTTTTAAAATTTTACCATAAGAATGAGTGGTAAGTCATTTTCGCTGGTTTATAAAAATACGATCTTTAAAAGTCGATAACTTAGTGGTTCATAGGCTGTTCTAATTGATGTCTACAAAAATACCAATAGAAGTGTAGAAGGAGGGGCAAGATGTAAGGTCACAACTTCTTCTTAATTTAAACATAGTGTTGCGTCATCGAGATCATGTGATTCTCACGCTCTCTCCTTTCTAGAATTATCCTGTAGTTTGGCGAATGTTCTAGTTCTTACTAGATATAGGGTAGGCGGATATATATAAGAGGGGACAACGTGACGCGGGGATGGTAATGTTTGTGTAGATAGTGTGTAATTGATCTGCAGTCAGAAGTATTATTGACGTTCGTTGATATGGCGTTTGTTTTAGCGCGATTGTTGAAGTTGAGTGTTTCGGTAAAGTTATATTCGGAAAGAATAAACCAGTTTTATTAAGTAAAGACTTGTGTCGTTAAAATTTCGTCGGAACAAAGTTACGAAAAAAATCAATTAACAAACGGAGACGTAACAATAGTTTTTGAAGGTAGTGTTATCATATGATGCGTTTTTTTTTAATACATAAGCCACTTTCCTTCTCTTCCCCTTAGTTTTTTTTACAAATTTTCCCGACGTTGCACAGATGTCTGAGACGCCGAAATTTGCATGACACTATCGTAAGAATTCAGGTTCCACTACAGGACCGAACGGTCCGTCTTTTAGCGTTCCAGTGCTACCAGTACATGCCAGTTCACTGTCTTGTAATGGAATGTCTTTTTTGTGTAATTTTAGATAACGGTGCTTATTTTAACTCCACATCACAACAATGAAAGTTTATCATATTAAAAATGTAATTACAAATTCAGCTTATTTGATTATTTTTACCCTATTTCCATATAAATCATGCACTACTATATTCGTCATGACCTTATTGTACGATTCTTTGGTGTATATATGTATACAAAATTATACAGGTCATATTTTCTTTAATGATCCTCTTTTCCATACAAATTATACAGTACTATATATATATATCATAAATTATGCAGTACTATTTGCATCATCTATATTATTATTCTGCTTGTTTGTATGTACGACCGTTACGCTTTCTGACCGAGAATCTGCTGAATAAGCAT
>NW_013750695.1:0-1242 GCF_000517525.1 Limulus polyphemus
GCCTAGCTATTTGTAAACGAAAACTCTGGTTTTAGTATAAAGCACCCAGAAGATTAACAGTATACCTAGCAGTTTTGGTGAGTTGGAAAAGATTCATAATAGTAACAGGTTGTAGGTATATATTAGTATCGGTTCTTCAAAGCTTACATAATATCTACTTTGTTATGTAATTTGTTGTACAGTATTTTTGCATTTGGTGGTGGTTGTGATATATGTTTCACTTTCTGTTGCTCTCAGATAACAATGGATACAATATGCACAAACAATAATTCAAAAATTAAGGTATCTTCTGACCAATTAAAAGCATAGATATCAATGGAAATATGCAAGGAGGAGAAGAAGGTCTGTTAGTGGAAAATGAAATGCTATTCCCGAAGAAATAAATCCACTTTCTGAAAGTGTTCAGGTGTAGTATTTTTTCTTTTTTGTTATGAAAGTTCTTACTTTGTTTGAAAGCAGTCTTGAGCTCATAGTCTCAGGACATGAAATAAATGTCATCTTATGTTGTTTGAAATGATTACAGTAATTTTTATTATTTATAGGCATAAAAATTATTTAACTTAGTTGCTATACATAATGATAACAAAACATTTAAAAGGATGTACATGTTCATCAAACACAAGACAGAGAACTAGTTGTTTACAAAAAATTGGTTGTCTCTGGAACAACCACTCTATTAAAAGAATGTAGGTGCACATAAAAGCTTTGAAAATGCTACATTTAACAGCACTAGATTTAATTTTCCATGACCATACAAACGTTGATACAGTTGATATTTAGTTTATACTTATAGTTAACTCTTCTACATCTGCTCTCTGTTAATGGTTATCGATTTCATATATTTGTGTTTATACACCTATATTTAAGATCTAATTAAATTTCTTTATGTTTATACACATTTTTGTATTATATGTATATATAATTGATAGCTAAAATTTTTGTATCTGTTATTTTTGACTTTACATATATATGTAGCATTACCTAATTCTCCTGTATTCAATCTTTTTTTTTATTTATAGATATGTAATTACATTAACTCTTCTACCTGTAATATTTTCATGCTTAACTCTTTGGAACCAATATCTTTCTTTATACTGTTAATGGTTTCTTTATATATATAGTCAATGAATTTGCACTTCTATCTAACACTCTTGGGCATTCATCCATAAATAAATATGGATGAAAATATATATATATACCTGTGTGTGTGTGTGTATATATACGTATTTTGCTAACCCTCAT
>NW_013750696.1:0-2472 GCF_000517525.1 Limulus polyphemus
GACATTGAAGAAAAATGCATACTAGGGTTGGACTATTTACTACCAAGGAAGTGTGTAATTAATTTGATAAAATGACATTTGGGAACAACAAAGGCCAAATTCTGGTAAGTGTTAAAAGAGAGGTTGGACAAACCAGGTGCCATCAAGCTGAAGTCAAAATGGCTGAAGGAGTTGATGATGGTGAAGTGGAACGAGGTATAGATATTAAAGCAGAGCAGGAGAAAGATCACGATTTGAAGCTAATAATTGATTTTCTAAAAGCAAGTGTTTTGTGCCCTGCTTGGGAAAGGGTGTCTAGCTTAAGCCCTAGATGGGAAACTGCAGATTGGAAAGTGACGACCTGGCAAACAGTTATACCGAGAAAGTTACGAGAAGTTGTGGTGTGTCAATTCTAGGATAGTTTAACAGGAGGACATCTCGGAGTTAAGAAGACATTGAGTCCCCTACGACAGAGATTTTACTGGATAGGTATGAGGCAAGATGTGAAAGAATGGTGCAGGACCTGCAGTACATGTTGTGCTTAAAGGGGACCCATGCATAAGGGACGTGCTCCAATGAAGTTATATCAAGTTGGTGTACCAATGGAAAGAGTAGCTGTTGACATTGCTGGTCCTTTGCCCCCAACTCGTTCTGGAAACAGGTACATTTGTGTGGTGATGGATTATTTCACCAAGTGGCCTGAGGTATATGCAATACCAAATCAGGAAGCTACAACTGTAGCTTCAGCTATTAGTGATTTCTTCTTCATATTTGGTATGCCATACGAACTGCATTAAGATCAAGGCCGTAACTTCTAATCAGCTGTGTTCCATGAATGCTGCAAGTTGTTTGGCATAAGAAATACCAGGACAACACCACTTCACCCACAGTCTGATGGGATGGTAGAAAAGTACAATTGGACACTGGGACAGGAATTGGCAAAGTTTTGTACTAGCTGCCAAGATGACTGGGATGTCTTACTCCCTCCACTGTTGAAGGCCTATAGAACAGCAGAGCATGAAGCCACTGGATACACTCCAGCGAAGCTGATGTTTGGTCGGGAACATCGGTTGCCAGTTGATCTGATAACAGGACGCCCACCTTACGAATAGTTGTCTGAAAATGTGTCAGAGTTCGTGAAAGTGTTATCTGATACACACAGCCAATCACTGACATCCCCTGTTCTTTATGTCACTTCACAGTGATACACAGCCAATTATTGGTATCCCTTGTTCTTTACATCACTTATTTGGTTAACTTTGTTGATGATCGGAATATCATACTCAACCAACATGTGTATTAGTTCACCTGATTATGATCGTATTCTAAAGTATGATAAGAAACGTAATTAACTGGTCATTCAACCTAATGACAAATTGACTTTATAAGTCACTAACCAGAGAAGCCATTTTAATTAGGTAGTAAAAATCACAGCTTAATTAAAAAGTTAAAATATTCAGCTATTCCTTCTCATTGAAAGTGCTCGTGTATTTTTTTATTCTTTTTTCTGTGAAATATCTTTGAAGAATTTAATAAAAATTCGACAGTGTGCATTTCGTGTTCTATAACTAAAGAAACGAAGCTGAACATTTTCACTTTCTGGAAAGCTAGTTTGGCTTTATTTAAACGAATTGCGGAATTTAATGTCACTATTATAACACTCCTAAAGAGAGGAGCGTGTATAGCGGCCTTCATATCAGTAGGTCGATAGTTTAACCACTAATTTACACACGTGCCGGTTACTAAAATACTCAGATAGATTATCATCATTTACTGAGCTCATTAAAAAGCTCGATAAAGTAAAATAACTATAGTTTAACTCGACATTAAATAATGCAGAAATATTATACGGTTCAGTAGTTGCGATCACAAACCACACGAATATCAGGATTTAACCATCTAACCTTAGTACGTGCAAAATATTAGTCAGTCAAGTAATTTTAATAAACACAGATACTAGCTTGTGTAAATGGATATTAAGTTTCGTTTCTACGGTTTTTATCACAACTCAACCTCAATGTGCGTTGTTGAACTTCACAAATTAACAAACATCTAGTGTGACCTTCTGATATAAAATGCTTGACGTCACTATGTACGTGACAAAACAACACAACTTTGTGAATTAGTTACTGAGAGACACACACATTACACGACCTGGAATTGTGACAGCAACGGAGACTGCACCTATACAAACTAACACGTGATAACAAGATATAATTTCTGATTAGAAGAGGGAGAGTTTTGTACTCGTGATCAGATAGTTGCTGATCTCGAGTACAAAACCCTAGAACTCGCAACTATCTGATCTCGAGTACAAAACCCTAGAACTCGTACTCGTGATCAGATAGTTGCGAGTTCTAGGATTTTGTACTCGTGATCAGATAGTTGCGAGTTCTAGGGTTTTGTACTCGTGATCAGATAGTTGCGAGTTCTAGGATTTTGTACTCGTGATCAGATAGTTGCGAGTTCTAGGGTTTTGTACTCGAGATCAGA
>NW_013750697.1:0-2236 GCF_000517525.1 Limulus polyphemus
GTGTACCAGTTTAATGATGAATATTATTTATGATTTTAACTTTATACACAAGTGCCAAAATACTATAATATATATGTATTTGTTTATTTTCGTTGTATTCTGTCATGTTAAGTTTTCACTCTTATTGTGGAAAATGTACTACGCTATTTTCTTTAATAACTAACAGGTGTTTAACAAATACATTGTTTGAAAGATTACCATGTGGAAATACACCTTTCCTGAAGTATAAATATAAAGTGAGATTAAGGATAATCATTCAATCAGAAAGTATACTTTAGTGGTCATTCTGTCACTTTTGATTGGTTATACAAAAGGTTAAGATTTGGTTGACGATTGACTTTGAATCAGCCTCTTGTTCATAACAATCATACAACAAATGACAATTTATTTGATTATGGCTATTCTTGCATGCCAGTTTCTAGAGAAAAGTAAAAATAATTTTTAACCCCCCCCCCCTTACTTTTCAGGAATTCATTGATACTCTCTTAAACTCGTAATACATAGTGGCCTCCACTAGTGCCGGTGGCAACACGTTCCATAAGTCAATAAACCTGTTAGAAAAATAAAACCTTTGTAACTGGAGCTTAGCCTATTTTTTTCCAAAGTCTCAGCCTTGTGTCTTCTCATCCTAGTGTCTTCAGAATATTGTACAAAGACCATTATCTTCATGGCCTGGTGGTTAGGGCACTTGACTCATAATCTGTGAGTTGAGAAATCAAAACTTGGCACTGAATATGCTTGCCCTTTCAGCTGTGGGGGGGTATTATCATGTGTCAATCAATCCTCCTATTCTTTGGTAAAAGAGTAGCTCTAGAGTTAGCAGTGGGTGCTGCTGCTCACAGGTTGTCTGCCCTCTGGTGTTCAGTTCACAATTAGAGCTAATGGCCTTAGTAGCATTACCATAAACAAAACTTATAGACAAAGTATTTATCTTCTGGGGTAATCATGTAAAATTCAACAAAATCATTTCTCTTTAATAATATCCTTTCTGTTTCCATGTTAATGACAACATGGTGGACCTACTGTTTCATGAAATCTGGAATGACCAATAAATTTAAGCATTTTTCTCCTAAATCTATATTTATTTTCATATATTGATGAAATAGTCTTATATTAGTGTATGAAGTTACACAATGAAATTGTGCTCTTTGTATAAAATGATAAAAACCTATAACCCGAGCACTTTCACAGGTTGACCTTTCTTCTTCAGAGACAAACAATTTGCCCCTGAATTAGAAAGGTCTAAAATTTGACATCAACATTATTCATGACTGTTCTCCTGTCATTTCAAAAGTCAACATTGAACTTTGCAACATTTCAAACAGGAGACAGACGAATGCTCGGACAGACATCATGGTTCCTAATATTTATATGATAAAAACCCTATAACCTGAGCACTTTGAAAGGTTTTTCACAAACAGGATATTCCACACCAAATTATTAGGAATTAATCACATTATCATTCACATTTCAAAATGTGACGTAACTTAAAGAATAAATATGTAGATTTACCATACGTTATTGTTGAGTGGCTCATAGCATGACAAGTCCATGAAATAATTTAAATTGATAGATTAACTTAAACATTTTCTTGTCACTGGGGATGGGTACTTTCGATTGTCATTTATTATTAAGACTTCTTCAACTTGTGTATTTTTCTCACATTATAACTGTTTTTGTGAATGCCAAGTTTCAAATGGCTAAGAGGCTGGTGTAATGGGCTGTGTGCAGTTATGTATCTAAATCATTTCTGAATGTAACAAATTTGGAATATTTCTAAAGATGAAAGAGACTGATTAATTACATATTATGTAAGTCAATCTTTCAAGTTAAAATTTACAGTTTTTCATCAAAAACGTCAAAGGGATAATGAAGATACAATGAAAAGTTTGTGCCCTCCAATATTCATTAGTCACAGCTAATTGTGGTACATATTTGTTTTATATGGAGTAAATTGGTTTTCTCTGAACTGTTAAAACTGCTATAACTTTTTTTTTCTGTTTGACAAAGAGCCACAATTCAAAGTGGATGCACTGTTTGTGCTTTGTACAAGTTCCTTGAGTTGTTATAAATCTGTATAAATATGATAGTACTGTCTATTATCTGTTGTATGTCCATTTAACTACTTTGCATGGTGTGGATGGATCTTCACCAAAATTTGTTATGGAGTTTCATTAGGTCCATGAGGGGATACATACAAATATTCAGTTTTATGGTTTTTATGGGAATTTTTGCA
>NW_013750698.1:0-1963 GCF_000517525.1 Limulus polyphemus
CCTTGTCGAAACGTTCTACATTTGCTGTTATATTAAAGTTTTTCTTCATTACCCATTCAAGCCGTCTCCAGCCATTATTAATACCCACTCTGTAGTCCACCTATACTCGCGAGAATTTGGGGTGGGCAACTAGTCTTTAGTAGCTTAATATTAGTGTTTCTAACCGTTATTTCAATTCCCATAATTAGAACCCAATTGTAATTAAAACAAGCCTTAATTAATGTTTACCTCTAAAGATAATAATCAGATGTTAAATAAATCAAACCTAAACGTGAACAAACGTCAGAGGATATCTTTTAGCATCCTCTCTTATACCAATCTATAATAACATAATTGCCCAAAATGAAATTATATCTTAAAATTTCTTACAGTGTAAAATAGCCTGGAAAATCTATTATAATAATGTTTAATTTTTGTTTGTCCCAAAAATACGCACGCACCTTACTATCTAAATGCGCAAGGCAGATGTAAATATACCTTGTTTGTTTGTTTTTTCACACCAGCTACATGAGGGCTATCTGCGCTTGCCTTCCCTAATTTAGCAGTGAAAGACTAGAGGGAAGGCAACTAGTCATTACCACCCACCGCCAACTCTTGGGCTACTCTTTTACCAACGAATAGTGGGATTGACTGTCACATTATAACGTCCCCACGGCTGAAAGGACCAGCATGTTTAGTGTGACGGGGATTCGAATCCGCGACCCTTAAATTGCGAGTGAAGTGCCCTAACCACCTGGCCATGCCGGGCCAAATATACCTTAGCAGACATTTTGTAGAATAAAATTATATTTATTTACGGTAAAGTTTAGCTCTAACTAACATAAAGAAAAAAACGTACACAAGTTACAGTGTTAATGTATCTCTTTAGTAAATATAGCCGTACTTAATGAAGGCTTAACAAGTGTTAGGTCTAAGACAAGTGGACTTGCACTATTACAGATTTCGGTGTTGGCGATTAGAAGTTTTTGTGTTATTCTAGAAATTCTGTACTTAAAGAAGTACTGTTGTAATAAACATACTAATTTGACCGCAAATGTTTTGCAGATCTCTGCTAGTTATGTAAAAGTATGAAGAGTGTAAAGAGGAGAATGATAAATTGTATATCTGTGATTGACTTGATTTTCATATGAGGAAATAGATAGTTGTTTAACAGTAACAGTTCTAACGTAAGGAAGTAGATCGTTTGGTTCTGATGTGAGGAAGTAGATCGTTGTTTAATAAAAGTGCTGACAGTTTTAATACCTGTCACGTCCTAAACCCTGTGACTATAGTAGTTGGAATAGAAAGTGAGTATTAAAACTGTCACGTCCTAAACCCTGTGACTATAGTAGTTGGAATAGAAAGTGATTTTTTAGTAACAATTTCTATTTCACTTGCTGTAGCCACAGGATTTAGGATGTGACATTTTTTAATACTGACTTTCTATTCCAATTGCAATATTCGCGGGATTGGAGGATATTACAGATTTTAAAAATACATTGTTTCTTTGTGTGCCAATGGTGACAACTAATCAGACAAGAAGTTCTGTTCACAGAGTTTCAGTGAAAGCATGACCAGTGTGTACAGCGCTGCTGGTGGAGGCAAACATGGGTCAGTTATAGTCACTGGAGATGTTCAGCTTAATATCCACTTCTCGCCCAAATCTGGAATTTTGTCTGTCCATGTCGTTCAATGTCGAGATTTAGCAGCGGTTGACTCCAAACACAACAGATCAGACCCGTAAGTATTAGGGCATATATATATCTAAAAATTACATTGGAAATATAAAAAAATATGATGATAAAACTAACCTGAGAGAGATATAAGTGGTGAAAGGAAAACTAACCTAACTTTTGAAAGAAAAGACTGTCGCACAAATAACTAAACAATTACAAATCCATTAAGGCCCGCACAAATTGAAATAAAAACGAAAGCCATTAAATTGCAAAAATAAAGATAAAAAAATAATGGCTGGAGACGGCTT
>NW_013750699.1:0-1243 GCF_000517525.1 Limulus polyphemus
CATTTGTTTTACACATTTCACTATTACGTGTTTTATATAAAACAACATAATGTAATACACATTTGTTTTGCACATTTCACTGCTACGTTTTATATAAGACAGTGTAAGACATTTGTTTTACACATTAGTTTGTTACGTGTTTTATATAAGATGATATAATGTAAGACATTTGTTTTACACATTAGTTTGTTACGTGTTTTATATAAAACAACATAATGTAAGACATATTTGTTTTACGCATTTCACTATTACGTGTTTTATATACGACAGTGTAAGACATTTGTTTTACATATTACTTTGTTACGTGTTTTATATAAGATAATATAATGTAAGACACATTGGTTTTACACATTTCACTCTTACGTGTTTTATATAAGATAACGTAATGTAAGACACATTTGTTTTACACATCAGAATTAATATAGCTACAATTAAACTTTCTTTTATTGACAGTTGTAATTTTATGCAAGTCCTTAAAGAGGATAACCAGTGAAATATTGGACATTAACACTCTCCAGACAAGTCATGGGTCAAAGGCCATGTCATCGCGTTTGTTGACTAGCATTCAAAATGTTATTGAACTACCTTTTCATGAATGTATGTCAATAAGTTTGGTATCAAACTGTAGATTATAATTCAACTTTTAGTATTATACATTATTTGATATCTTAATTTCAAAGTAAATATTAAAAAATACGGTTAAACATTGATTTTTGTGCATCACATGATATGTTGAATGCAGCACTGGTTCAAATTAGATGTTTGTGATGTCAAAATACTAAGTCTATAGTTTCATACAAATTAGGAACTCAAATTACCGATATTAAAAAGATAGAATATAAAATAAGAACCTCATATCTTTTCTATTTGCTGAAATATCACTCATGTACTGAATAAAACACAGTGGCCCCACTCACCTCTTTTCATTTTTGGAAATGGTCCCTTATATATGCTTACTTCAATATATGACATGTGAATAACCAATCACAAGCTCAGAATGTTCCCCTAGTGGCTTTCTAAGCCATTTTCATGTGTTAGGACACCATCTTATTCTTTCGAACCAAGATTTCAGGGAGGTAGGTTGTGTCTTTAGTCTGCTTGAATCTTCATATTTTTTAGACCCAGATACAGCTTTGTTACTAAGCTTGATAAATTATAGTGGAACTCTATGGTATTGATATAGTAAATTATTTAGTTTCGTATTTTCCACATGCAAAATTTTAAAAGGCTTCGCAACCTACGT
>NW_013750700.1:0-1327 GCF_000517525.1 Limulus polyphemus
GCAGTATTTCCTCTATTGTTCATCGGGTCTGAAGGCTGTAATTACAAATTATTGCTATACACCATAAATTCCATTGTAGCTAACTTTTGGCGAAATCAACCCTAGATTGCATATCTTGACAAACTTTCCACAACCTCCCATCCCCATTCTTATTCCACGTGGACTTCACTTTCCAAGTCCAAAATTTAAGAAGATCAAAGAAACAAAAGTCTGTTGGGGTTGCACAGGGAGAAATGACAGCTGTGTTTTCAGTTTCTTCGGCCCATTTTTTAATAAAAACAAACAAATAGTCACTGAATGCTAGCCGTGGCTGGAAGCCTGTGAACTTACCCTTTGTAAAATATCCCTGTTTATTATCTATATTGTGTACCAGGAGATATGTCCAGCTTTATCGCACTGGTTTACTTGTGTGTGAGAACCCTCTTACCTACCACATTCTTTACGTTATAGATGACGTGTTGTTACGGACTTTGAGATGTGGTTTTAGAGACTGCTTCTCTCCTAAGACCTCTCTCGGTTATTATTTAAAATGCTTTCTTTTTGAACTGTTGTATACTTTAGCTACATCGTTTAACATTCTCACTACACGGATATCCGGTGATATGTTTTTTCGGATGTAAATTCAACAGTGACAGCACGTCACTGTCGAATGATTGGGAATTTGTTGTGAACCAATTATATGCCCCCCAGTGGCAGGTCAGTAGGCTCACGTCAATAAAATTCCTGTTTCGATACCCGTCGTGGGTAGAATATAAATAGTCCATTGAGTAGTTTTATGATTAACTACAACCAAACAAACAGTTATATGGGTAGTAAATGTTTCTCGTGATGCTGCAACTCGCATCTGCTTTGACACATTAATGGATAAACATATACATATTGTTCATACGAAGTGTGATTAGTATTCTGTATATATCTACTTAGAACATAGAATATATCAATTTCTTTACAATTCAACCAACTCGCTTTAAATGTGAGGTACTTGTGCTTACAGTATCGCTCTACGCTATATTGTTATAACGAGTTGACTTTTAAAGTTGATGAACCTGTACCAAGAAACACAGACGTCTGGTGGTATGTATTGACAATTCTATGGTTTATTCAACTGGTACATTGGTAGATAAAGCTTCACCGTCAAAAGTTACATTTTTACTCTACTTAAGTCAGTGTTTTTAATTTTGTTTGTCTATCTAGTTGTTTATCTAGTTTGTCAATAATATTTTAATTTCCTCTAAAGATCTTTTTATTCAATAAAACACCCAGCTTATAGCTTTCTTATGTTCAGTATCCGAAAAATTAAGTGTATCATCAAATTTTAACATTGAAA
>NW_013750701.1:0-1242 GCF_000517525.1 Limulus polyphemus
TCATACTAATATCATCCGTTGTTATTCACCAGATGTCATACTAATATCATCCGTTGTTATTCACCAGATGTCATACTAATATCATCCGTTGTTATTCACCAGATGTCATACTAATATCATCCGTTGTTATTCACCAGATGTCATAGTAATATCATCCGTTGTTATTCACCAGATGTCATACTATATTTATTAAACAGTAAACATGATGCTAAAAAGAAGCCCAGAAGAATAATATTTTGTTGGTTAAACACATCGACAAATAACAAAAAAAACAGATGAAAAAGATAACGTCACAATTTTCTGCTTTTCGTGAAAAAATTAATAAAATAATTGCAAAAATATTTTTTTCTCTACTGAAAGAAATATTGGAAAATCAATAAAATGTGTTATTTATTACTTGATAAGATACGGATTACACATTTATTATCTGAGCATTAAAACTTTCATGTAAAATCCATCTTTATCTTTCTTCCTCAACTTGGTATTTTCAATATAGATCAATGAATTTATTATTATTGTGTGGTTCCTTAATGCTCTTTGCCCCACAGTGGTACAGCGGTATGTCTGCGAGCTTAGATACCCGTGGTGGGCAGAGCACAGATAGCCCTTTGTGTGTTTAATAACAAACAAACACATTTATGCTGTCCCTCTTCCCAGCGAAAAGTCTTAACGCTGATGATGCTATATAACAAGTTTCGATACCGTAGTGTAGCTTTGTACTTAATGACAACCAAATTAAATCCTTTACTTTGGGTTAATAATCTACTGATTTCGGGGTAAAATTTAGAGAACCCATTCGCTAGTGGTGACTTGGAGTTGACTTTACTTTCATCGTTGAACGAATTATTTAGGGACTATTATGGACACTCAGTAGTATTACTTGCTTATCTGTGCATGACTTGTTAATGTCATTATTAAGGTTTTCTTGTAGTTTTCCTTCTGTTTTCAGCAAACTGATTAAATATCTAACATCTCTTTCATTTACCTTATTCCTTCATCTTATGTCTTGTCTGATGTTATAGGACTGGGTTCCCATGTATCTGTCCAATCTGTACTTCACAGTCCCTGGTTAACAGCTGAGGAATTTTGTAATTTTTCTGAAACTCTAAAGATGATTTTCGTTTTTATACTAAAATATAGAATTTCTTGTTTTTCTGCTGCACTCTAAATATTTTTCAAAGTAACTTTTCTTCACGGTTCATATACTAATATTTCATGAAGTATGATTTACCTTTTAGGACA
>NW_013750702.1:0-1242 GCF_000517525.1 Limulus polyphemus
GGGACACCATAATGCTCAGAAGTAAAGAGAAGACCAAAAATAAAATACTTGGTTTGTGTAACAAAGATAAAATTAATTTGCATATCTTTCAAAGTTCATTGTTTCAAAAGTGGTGCAGGAAAAGGAAATATAATTTCATTATTAAATTAGACAGTGATCATAACTAAAACTATTACCTATAATTCAAGATCTAAATCATTATTTTTGTATAGTGATAAAAGAGCCACAGATGCTAATTCAAATAAGCTATATCGCTCAGTTTATTTGTTTGTGTTTAAGAGCAAAACTACACAACGGGCTATCTCCACTGTGCCCTTCACGGGTATCAGACCTGGATTTTTGCGTTATAAGCCCATAAGCGTATCGTTGAGCCACCGGGAGGCATAAAGTTAGACGTTCCGCTTCAGCCCGAAAAGTTTAATTAAACTAACCGCAGCGCTCCAAGTGGCAGGTTTAATCGAAAGCAGTGTGTCCTGCTGATTGATGTATAAAAAGCTGTTGTATGTGTACACACATAGTTCGCTCACTGTTTATATGAACAAAGGCTAACAAAATGAGTGACACCATTTCTAATTTTGTTTCATTTGTTTGATAAACATACTATTTATCGACTGTAATAAGTTTCTTCGTTTTAAATCACGAGCATTACTTCGTTTGTTCCCAAGAATCTTACATCTCGTAACACCTGTTTCAAACAGTTCATTATATCGACAAAATCATTTATCAAGACTCAAGAGTTAGGTAATATAACTTTCACGGTAGTCTTTCCTTTTGATTTATACTCAAATAGCGGTCCCCCGGTGGGACAGCGGTAAGTCTTCGGATTTACAACGCTAAAATCAGGGGTTCGATTCTCCTCGGTGTACACAGCCCGATGTGGCTTTGCTATAAGAAAACACTTGCCTCAAACAGCGACATAGCATCACAGGTTTTTATGCTCATGAGAAATGTGGAAACAGTAACAAAGAATAACTAAATACCTAGTATAGTAATTATACCTTGTAATTATCAGCTTTGTAACATACTAAACGATTTGTTAAATGTGTTATATATAGTAGTTATCAGCTTTGTAACATACTAAACGATTTGTTAAATGTGTTATATCTAGTAGTTATCAGCTTTGTAACATACTAAACGATTTGTTAAATGTGTTATATCTAGTAGTTATCAGCTTTGTAACATACTAAACGATTTGTTAAATGTGTTATATCTAGTAGTTATCAGCTTTGTAATATACTAAAC
>NW_013750703.1:0-1243 GCF_000517525.1 Limulus polyphemus
CGCCTTATCCACCTGGCCATGCCGGGCACTTTTAAGTAACGAGTTAGGGCGTTTGACAATACATTTATATTCGTTTCTTGTTGTTCTGGAATAATGAACTTCAAATGTTTATTTGTAATATAATTCTACTTTTAATTACACTAAAATGTACAGATGTTTGATTTTTATTCTTTATAACTGTAGTTCACACCAATACATTAAACAAGTTGTTTTTTTTTAAAACAATCCATTTTTGGAAACTATGTAATATATCGGTATATTAACATCTTCTAGTTCTAAGTTTATTTCGGTTTATTGCTAGTAAACTGAAACACACGGGTGTTTGGCTAACAATAATTTTTATTGGGATGTGTTTGGCTAACAAGCAGTTTGATGGATTGTAACAATGTTTGGCTAACAACCACTTTGATGGAGTGTAACAATGTTTCTGGCTAACAACCACTTTGATGGAGTGTAACAATGTTTCGCTAACAACCACTTTGATGGAGTCTAACAATGTTTGGCTAACAACCAGTTTGATGGAGTGTAACAGCATTTACTTTGCTATACGGCTACGACCAATTTTCTGGAATGTTACAGTGTTTTCTTTTTATGACTACAACCAGTATTTTCTTAGCCGTGGTTTAATATAACAGTGTTTGGATAAAGAACAGTTCGTTACAACGTTTTGTTTGTTTTATGGCTTACGGCTAGTAAATCCAAATGTAACAATGCTTCGCTAACAACCAGTTTGTTGCAATGTAACAGAGTTTGGTTTGTAATTATTTACAACTAATAAATCATATTTTAACGGTATTTGGCTAACCACCACACTTAGGCTTATTACGATTTACAATTAATAAGTCAGAACCTAACGGTGTTTGGCTAACAACTAGTTGTTTGGAGTGAAGGTTCGTTAAGGTTTCTAATACGTCAGAATGTAACACTGTTTCGTTCCTTGTGATTTACAACTAATAAGTAAGAATTTAACAGTGTTAGGTTCTTTGTGGTTTAAAGCTAATAACTCACAATGTAACAGTGTTTGGTACGTTGTGGATTAAAGCTAATAAGTCAGAATGTAACGGTATTTGGTTCGATGTGGTTTAAAGCTAATAAGTACAATGTAATAGTGTTAGGTTCGTTCTGTTTACAGCTAATAAGTCAGAATGCAACAGTGTTAGGTTCGTTGTGGTTTAAAGCTAATAAGTCACCATGTAACAGTGTTTGGTTCGTTCTGTTTACAGCTAATAAGTCAGAATGTAAC